>NW_017727836.1:150335-157364 GCF_001865875.1 Lupinus angustifolius | reverse complement strand
CATCATATAAATATGACTGGGCTAGGAATTTACATACGGGTTAGTCCAAACAACACACTAATGATTAGCCCATAGGAATTTCTAACTATCAAACCCTCCAAACTGTGAATACGTTCGGAGACCCTAATGTCATATTCTAAGAAAATTATGTCACGATGGGTCTCCCTCACCTTGAAGTTTCAAAGAAGTCCTTCAGCTCACGATCTAATTGTTCTCGTCCATCTTTATATCCTCACATGATAAACCAATTTTTTTTGTTAAAACAATGTCCTTATACTAAAACGTCGTTAGCCATATTTTATGGACTCGGGAGATATTTTGTAGTTGTTGGTTCTCATGAAAAGTTACTTAATTTACAAAACCACTTTGTTTTAGAAATGATTTATTGTTTTGTCCCAACAAATAAAATGTCCAGAAAGTCATAAAAAGTCGGTATACCAAAAATTAGGTTATTATTATGAAAATTATGAGAATACCCTTTATAGAGACTATCCAAAATACACTACAACTATCATTTCGGTTCATCAAATTGAAAAGTTCCCAATAGAGACTACCCTTAAAATAGTCTCAGTAGTTTACATATAATATTTTCAGATATGTCCATCGCGTTTTACTAATTTTAAGGTCATTATCAAAGTAACAGTACCATACTTTAAAGAGAGCAAAATAAACTATATCTATCTAAAATATGCTTCAAAATGGAAAGTGCAGAAAAGAAACTCATGTTTATTTTTCATAAAACGTTCATATCCGGAACATCTTACGAAGATATTCTGATTTCAAATTAATATGATTTTGTGGTGATTTTCCATGAAAATGAAAGAATAAAGAAGGAAGTACTAAAAATAAACATTTTTATCTTTTTACCAACCTACTATCATATTTTTAGGTTACTGAAACTCTTAAGTCTAAAGGTCCATAGCCTAAATAGCTTCCTTCATTTTTCTAAAAATCTGTTGCCCAATAAAAACATAAAAAACACATTTAAACACTCAAAATCACTTCTACTTGCTTCCCTCTTTAGATCCAACTTTGTCACCACCAAAGGCGAGTTATTTTTCCATAACTAAAGGTCATGAGAAATATTTAACATTTATCTTAACTACTAAATCATTTTAAGGTGATTTTTGAAACGTTTAAGTACTAAATACAAGTTTTTAAGCTTCCAAAAGGCACTTCAGCTTTTTCCTATGTTCCACTCTCTTTGTCAACCTCAAAAGGTGACTTATAAAAGGATTACAATCATGGGGTTTTCATAAGTATTTAACATTTTAAGATAAATGGTGTGTTCTTAAATGTAAGATTACTTTAAGCATGGTTTTTGCATATAACACTATACAACAACCATACTCAGCATTCTTAGAAAGAAAGAAAAAGATGAACACCTTCCAATTAGTGGTAGGGTCCGGTTTTGACAAAGTACAAGAAGAGGAAGAGTTTTTCATGCAACTCTTGGCTTATCCTAGCCTAAAAGCTCACCAAGTTCGTAGGTTCCGCAATCTACTTCAACCTCTCCATTAACTACTCTAACCTCATTCTTAAATCATAAACTTTGATAAATATAGATAAAACAAATATTAAAAGGGATAAATAAGAAAGAAAATGAGTTAAAAGTCCCAAATAAGTAGTTACCTAGTGCAAGAACTAAGACTTTGAAGCGTTTTTGTGTAGGTTGGAGTTGCAAAACTCCTTCTCTCGCTACTCCAAGGGCCACATGCATTTGGGAAGAACAAGAGAGGGATGAGAGATTCTCTCACCTTTTTAGTTTATTGTGTGTGTATGTGAAAAAATGAGAGTAGTTGTGTTTTATGTAATATGCCCTTATTATAAAGAAGAGACAAAAGGGTGGCTTATTCTTACTTCATTAAATGCTTGGCAACTCCAGATGCCTTCCTTTTGTCTTGTTTTACAATCAAAAGACATGATTACGTAATGCAAAAAGGACACTCCTTTGTCTTATTCCAATACTCTTCAAATTTGAAAATTTTCATGGAGGAAAGAAACCTATACCGAGAATTTTACACTCGATCGATTAACATTGTGTAGATAGAAACATTATATTGATCTATACCATGCAATGGCTCATCCCTTATCATAAAGAAGAGACAAAAGGGTGGCTTATTCTTACTTCATTAAATGCATGGCAACTACAGATGCCTTACTTTTGGCTTGTCTTACAAGCAAAAGACATGATTACGTAATGCAAAAATGACACTCCTTTGTCTTATTCCAATATTCTTCAAATTTGAAAATTTTCATGGAGGAAAGAAACCTATACCGAGAATTTTACACTAGATCGATTAACATTGTGCAGATAGAAACATTATATTGATCTATACCATGCAATGGCTCATGTTGTACGAGGCGTAAAAGTTTGAAAACGAAACTATTTGAGTTTACACTCGATTTGACTGTAAAACATAAATTAAAACTGATTTTTGTACTTAAAAATTCGGGTTGTCACTCTGATAATAAAAGCCCACTCTATACTGAGTGTCAGATGAAGATCATAGTCAGATTCCATTTTAAGGGTTTCTGATTCGATATTATCATTGGATAATATATAGGATTATCGTATCCGTGAGTATCTCACTTACTCTATGATTATCTAAATATTACGAATTATTAAAAGATATTAATTGCTTAATATATTAATAATTCATTTAGCATGTTGGGAAAAATCACAGTGTTACAATCTTCCCCAAATTAAAAGAATTTCCGTCCTTGAAAATTAGGCATACCTAGTTGAAACAAATGGGGATATGATTATCGCATGCTACTCTCTAGCTCCCTTGTAGCATCATCACCCTTGGACTAGCTCCAAATCACTTTCACCAAAGTGATTTCCATGCCTCGCAAATGCTTTACACTACGATCAGCAATCCCCAATGGTAGTGTCTCAAAAGTGATATTTTCCTAGAGTTGTACTGCATCGGGTTCGATTACATGCGACGGGTCAAGAATGTAATTTCTAAGTTGTGAGACATGAAAGACATTATGGAGATTTGAGAGTAAAGGGGGTAAGACTATCTAATACGATACAGGGCCAACCTTTTTGAGAATTTGGTAATGTCCTATGAATCTAGGAGTAAGCTTTTTTACAACTAATACCAGTATCGGAACTACTCTCATGAATATGTGATCACCTTATTAAAAATGGAGGGGTCTCCTTCTCTTGACATAGTAACTTTTTTGTCTACCCTAAGAAATCTTCATACTTTCCCTTATCTTCTCTGTTGTCTTCTGGACCACATCGGGTCCTAACGTCATGTTCTCACATGTTTCAAACTAGCATAACGAGGTCCTACACTTCATTCTTTAAAGAGCTTCATAAGGTGCCATCCTAATACTAGAATGAAAGTTATTATTGTAGGTAAACTCAATCAGTGGTAGAAATATATCCCAACTCCCTGGATGCTCTAGCACACATGCTCTAAGCAAATCTTCCAACAATTGGTTTGTTCTTTCTAACTGATTGTTGGTTTGTGGGTCATAAGCAAAACTCAAACTCAATTTTGTACACAATGTGGTTTGTAAACTTTTTCAAAACTTAGACATAAAACGAGGATCTCTGTCTGAAATGATTTTGGAAGGTACTCCATGAAGTTTGACTATCTCATTGATGTACAAATCCGCCAATTTCTCTAAGAAATGTGTGGTCTTAGTTAAACGATCCACAATCACCCAAATCGAGTTGTATCCCTTTTGAGTCTTGGGAAAACTCGTAACAAAGTCCATTGCTATACTGTCCCACTTCCAAATAGGAATTGCTAAGGTTTGTACTTCTCCTTCGGTCGTTGATGCTCGATATTCACTTTTTGGCAAACCGAATAGCGAGACACATATTCTTCTACTTCCCATTTTATTCCTGACCACCAGAACATCTTCTTAAGGACTTGGTAAATTTTAGTGGTTCTAGGATGAATACTCAGCTTACTCATGTGAGCCTCTTCTAGAATCATATCCCTTACTTTTGATTCCGAAGGTATACAAATCCTATCCTTATACCTTAGGATTCCATCGGTTCCTTCCTGAAATTTTGTTTCCTTGTCTGTACTAGACAGATTCTTTTTGGCTTGCAGTTCTCCATCTACCTTTTATAACTCTTGCACCTGAACTAAGAAGTACTTTGTGATGGTCAACATTCTCAAAATCAGACTCTTATGTTTCACTTGTACATCCAAATTGATATCTAAATAATCTTGTATTAACCTCATCTCCCTTACCATCATGGCTGATATATGCAGAGACTTCCTACTTAATGCATCTGCTACTACATTAGCTTTTTCAGGGTGATACTAAAGATCAAATTCGTAGTCCTTAAGTAGTTGCATCCATCTTCAAAGCAAATATCATTTTGATCATCAAGTACTTCAAGCTCTTATGATTCCTAAACACCCCAAATCTTGCCTCATAGAGATGCACTTCTGTATCTTCAAAGCAAATACCACTTCCGCTAGCTCCAAATCATGAGTAGGGTAATTCTGTTCATGTGGTTTCAATTTTATAGATGCATACGAAACTACTTTTCCTTCTAGCATCAGAACACATCCTAAACCTTACTTTGAGACATCACAGTACACATTGAAAGTTTTACATGGGTCTTGTAAGACTAACACTAGTGAGGTTGTTAGATTCTTTAGCTCTTAGAAGTTTGCTTCGCACTTCTCTGTACATGAGAAAGATTGTCCCTTTCTTGTCAACATTCTCAATGGTAAAGCCAACTTTGAGAAACCTTCAATGAATTTGCGGTAGTAACCATCCAACCCAAGGAAGCTTCATATTTCTGCAACCGTCTCGAGTGTTTTCCAATCCATCACTACTTCTACCTTAGTTGGGTCCACTGTGATCCCATCTTTGGAAATCACATGTCCAAGGAAGTCCACAGATTCCAACCAAAACATGCACTCTGAAAACTTTGCATATAATTGCTTTTCCTTTAGGGTCTGCAACACAATCTTCATATGTTTTGCATGGTCATCCATGTTCTTGGAGTATATCAAAATATCATCAATGAAAACAACCCCAAATGAATCCAGATTAGGGTGGAAAATCCTATTCATGTAATCCTTGAATACAACAGGTGTGTTGGTAACACGAAAAGGCATCAACGAGTACTCAACGTGTGCATACCGGGTTCGGAAAGTAGTCTTTGGAATATCTCCTTCTTTGACCCGAATCTGATGGTATCCCGATATAAGATCAATCTTTAAGAAAATTACTGCTCATCTTAGCTAATCCATCAAATCATCAATCCTAGGCAGGGGATACTTGTTCTTCACTATCACTTTGTTCAACTGTCTGTAGTTAGTGCACAACCTCATGCTACCATCCTTCTTCTCAAAATACATATCAAACTCATACACTTTAGGTACATATATCATTTTCTCAAAATACACATTTGTCATACATATTAAAAATCAAGATTCATTGTACCAAAAAATAACATTGTCTTATATACCATGATTCATTACATCACAGTTTTATTAACACGAGTAAATATGTTATGTTAAATCAGTTTCCATATATCATATCTCTCATACCATATATCATGTGTATGGATGATATAATAGATATATGACAAATAGTTTAATATATATCTATAGTATAATTAATGAGAAAAAATATATGCATTAACTGTGTTTGAGTTTTATACATTGTTACTGCACTATCAATCATTCATATTTAATTATTATTCACTCTTTAAAGAAAGTAATTGAAATGAGTAGTGAATGATAAAATTATTTGTATAAACCTTTACCTGACAATGAACATATATTACACTCATAATTTCTATATCTTTAATACATTATTTATTATTGACATGTTAATTGTCATTATCTCTTAAAATATATATTAATGATAAATGGTGTATTGACCATCTAAACGTTTTTAATAGTAAATGATTCCTTGAACTAGAAAATTATTTTCTTTCTTTAATTTTTATATATATTATTAATACATTATTAAAAAAAATTACAATGCATAGACAATACAATCATAATTTGTATATTATTGATACAATATTTATTATTGACATGTTAATTATCTCTCATAAAACATATATTAATGATGAATCATGTATTGATTATGTAAATTTTTTATAGTACGTGATTCCTTGAACTAAAAAACAATTTCTTTAAAATTTTATAAATGTAAAAGGACTCACAATTAATTTTCTTTATTCTACTTTTAATACTTTAAGGTTTTTTATTTTATATTTTTTTATAGCAAGTATTTAACTATTAATTTATTACATCATTAATAATAAAACTATTCATTTTTTAAATATTAATTGTAATTGATGCACATTAATTTTTATTCTCCTTCAAGTCACAGCTAGAGTCAAAGCTTCTTTTATCTCTATTTTTTATTTTATTATTGTTACACAATATCTTTTTCTTCAAATTCATTACTATTTTGTGCTCAATTTAAAAGTTACATATTATCATATTATTTTGAGTTTTATAGTATTTATTATTTCCAATAGTGCATCATTCATTCTTATTTAATTTTATTTCATATTATTTTAATACTATTCAAATAATTATATTTTTGTATTTTATTATTATTTTAAATAATCAAATTAAATTTTGATTCATGGTTTAGGCTTTTATTATTTTAATATTATTATTTCAAACAATAACTTCTTCTCATGGATTTACTTTTACAATATTTTGTTTTATTGCTTAAGGAAATAAAAGAAACTAAAGTGAAAGAGTGCAACGATTTAAAGATGTTTCAAATTCTGCCATTCGGGAGCGACAATCTCTCATGCTATAGTAGGAAAACTCATTTGGCACTGATGAACATTTTCCTTAAATTACTATTCTTAATTTATTTTGGACAAACCTGAATATTTTGTTTTACTAGCCTTATTACCATTGCATATACGGGTCTATAAAATAAAAATATAGGTGTTATAAATGTTAATAGAATACAACAATAAAAATTAGACTACAATTGTTAGGTATCAGTGGCCTAGGCACACCTAGAAGGGGGGTTGAATAGGTGTGGCGGAGCTCAAGT
>NW_017727836.1:149006-150235 GCF_001865875.1 Lupinus angustifolius | reverse complement strand
CCAAGTCTTTGTGTGAAGAACACCTTACCTAACCGCAGCTAGGATTTTCCCAATCCTTCAATAACAATGCTTTGAGTTATGAATGAGTACTTAATACTCGGATATTACAATAAAGATCAAAGCCTAAAACGTAAGCAAAAACTCACAAGATGTCCTAGCCTAATATGAATGTTCATGCATGAGGTTTCTAAAAATATGCAATCATTAAATAACTATCTTTTTTGTTTTCATGAAACACACGAATGATGCAAGAAAGGTTTTCAAAGAATCATGCAATATGAATATCAAAAACTAAAGCTCTAGCATGATCTAATCTTTCTCCTAACTCAACACTCTCTAATTGATTCTAACAATGATGATCTATATATTTCTTCTATGTGTTTCTCTCTCTTTTTCTACATATCTGTTTCTGCAATTAGCTAGTATTTATACAAAACAGTTTTTGCCTCTAAAAACGGTTTTTCAGTTATGCTGTTGAAACAACAGAAAAACATACACGTTAATCGATTAAGCCTTGGGGTTAATCGATTAACCAGTGTATTTTTCATACATGATTAAATGGTAAACTACTTATATGTTATATGCTCATGCAATACATGATTTCCAAAATATAATACCTTTAATGCACAAAATCAATGTATTCAAATGCATGAACCTAATTATCATATGATTCTAAATGATGTCTCATTTTAGTGGATTAATTACTTTATTAAGTCTTGTGACACTCACACCTTTTTTTTAAAAACAAAGGTGCAAACACACTCACACCTAGGTTTACCTAACCTTTACTCAATATCTATGTCAAGCATCTTAGACTTCTAAAAAGATAATAAAGAATAATAGCATAAGTCTAATAAGACACCACTTGAGCCCTCGACATGTTGATTGTTGAGCCATCTTCAAGCTTTAACTATTTCCTTGTCTTCATCACAACATAGACAAACGTTGCTAATGCAATGCTTGACGCTTTGCACTCTCAATCTCCCCTTTTTTGATGATGACAAACACCATATCAAATCATACGTTACATTTTATGAGTTGGCTTGATGATGTTGTACATTTGCATAATAGTTGCGACTTCAAAGTTGAAAGCACTTTGCTCCCCCTTAGGTAAGCAATGATTAATAATACGCGGAAGCTATTATGACAACCTTTCTCCCCCTGCAAATAACATCAAACACAACAAGCAACCTTTCTCCCCCTTTTGACATTATAAAAAAGATACGAAT
>NW_017727836.1:147070-148906 GCF_001865875.1 Lupinus angustifolius | reverse complement strand
CTTATTAGCACTCGCTAGTCAATTATCATTTTAAAGCATATTTCAATCATTCAATTATAATACAAAATTAAGACATGTTCAAGATTCACGCAAAAACAAATTCTATTTAACATAATTAGCAAGGTTCAACATAGTTACAAAATGCTAAAAGATGGTACAACCATAACCATGAGATGTACTTGACTCAAAAATATAGACGTAAGCCACAAAAAAACAAGAATTAACTTTAAAAAAAAACAATTTGAGCCCAGGTAATCGATTATCACAAAATTTAATCGATTAAAATGATTTATTTCAGAAAGCTTTAGCTACTGGAACTCATTTAATCAATTATACTGAGGGTTAATCGATTAATGACAGAAAGTTGATAGTTTTAAGAGCAATTTTGAGCTTAATAAGAAATAATTTTGTAACCTTGTTAATAGACTTACCTTACTTACCCTTTGGTGATAGGTCAAGATTACCACTTGTTTGATGAAAAGTTTGATGATATGATCAAAGTTGTATATTTGATATTCAAAGTGTGCTGCTCCCCCTTTCATCGTTCTTCCCTTTATCTTCTCCCCCTTTATTACTTAGAGAAGCACTCTTGGTAGGTAGCATAATACGAAATCTCATTTAACAACCTTTCTCAATAACATTTCTTCTTAATAATCTTGATGTACTCACCAACCTTGTGCCTAGAACATCTTTTGTTGATTTATCCCTTGATGCTCAAATGTCCTTTGGCACACCTGCAGACACAATTTAATTATCTCTTTCGGGTACCCAATTTATTTTGGGTCCCTTCTTGTTAGTAACTAGGGGATCTTGCCCTTTCTTTACGCAAACATATTTTCCAATTGGCACACGAAATTTTCTAATAAAGCATGTACTGCATGTGTGAGCATGTGTACCACAATAGAAACAAGTAGGCATGTTATTGTTAGACTTCTTATGCATATGAACTATTGAATTTCTATATGTTCTTTTCTTGGGTTTAGTTTTATATCCAATTCCAGATCGATTACCAATGTTTCTTGTATTAGCAAGAAATGTGTT
Organism: Lupinus angustifolius; assembly: GCF_001865875.1. NCBI lineage: Eukaryota > Viridiplantae > Streptophyta > Magnoliopsida > Fabales > Fabaceae > Lupinus > Lupinus angustifolius. The sequence goes on along the minus strand of NW_017727836.1, from coordinate 147,865 downwards.
AAGGTTTTCTTGACTATATGTGAGCTTTGAAAGTTTTTGTTTCAAAATAGAATTTTCAGCATTTAAATTCTCACAAGTATCACATATAGAGGGTTGACATAATTTAGAAGTAGAGCAATGACATGAGGCACATGCATATACACGATCAAAAGTTTCATTTTCAAGTTTAAGTTCATCTGATATTTTCTATCTATATTTATTTTAACAATATTTTTTAACTCCTCATGCCTTTCGACATAAGCTGCATATAATTCATCGTATGGAGGAGAGTCATTAGAGCATGATGAAGTATAGGAATTTACCTCAATAGAATCATCTTCATCACTAGATGTGCACTCCTCATGCACTTGTGCTATAAGGCATACCTTTGAATTTATCTACTCATCGGATGAGCTTGAAGTCGAATCTTTCTCGGAATCGTCCAGAACAATGTATGCTCCTTTTGACTTGGACATTCGAGATTTGCTCTTCTTGTTCTCGACATTCTAAGGTGGCTCAAGCACTAATGCTTCATGTGGCCCGATTTTTCACACTCATAGCAAGTGAAGCCTTCTTTGGAAATCTTGCTTTTCTTGGTTGAGTTCTTGGCTTCTTTCTTTAGATTCTTGATCCCTCCTTTCTTCTTGAGATACTTCTTGAATTTTTCAAATAGGAGAGTCAAGTCTTCATCGGAATCGAAATCTGAACTAGAATCCTCACTTTCTTGATCTTCTTTAAATCTTGTAGCTTTGAGTGTGATTTTGTTCTTGTCTGAATCTTTATTCAAAGTCAAACGTCCTAACTCCATTTCATGTT
>NW_017727836.1:146039-146970 GCF_001865875.1 Lupinus angustifolius | reverse complement strand
ATTGACAACGGAATCCCAAATGTCCGTGTCTATTGCCTCGATATAGATTCTCATGAGAACCTTCCAATAAGCATAACCTTCGCCACTGAATATGGGAGGGCGGTTAATGGATGCGCCATCACCGCCAAATGGGTTATTAGAACCCATATGTTGTCCCTCTCGGATCATGCGGATGTGGTTGAGCTAGCACGTCGTACTTGGTCTAATACCACTTGTTAGGTATCAGTGGCCTAGGTACACCTAGAGGGGGGGGGGGTGAATAGTTGTGGCGGAGCTCAAGTTCCACTTTTTAAGTTTTTACACACTTGCTGAAAAATTGCCCAGTTAATCGATTAAGCATTGTTCCTAATGGATTAACCAGTAACAGAAATAGAATGATCAGAACAACAACTTGCATGGTTATTAACCAACACACAAACATATATACAACAAATACTTTTATGCAAGATTAACAAGAACATAGCAAGTAACAAGCATGCAAAATATTAGCTCCAAAATCGCATTAAAAGATCTCGAAATATAAAAGAGAAAAGGATAGAAAAGATTGTGCATGGATTTTATCCTGGTTCTTTTTGCTGTCCACTGCAAAACTACATCCACTCCTCCCCTCTGATCTGGGAGATTTTACTTCTTCACTATAGAACACAATTTACGGTACATATACGCTTTCAAATACCAAACTTAAACGCTCCCTTCTTGGAACCCAAAGAACTTCATCACCCTTGGTTTGACCTTTCCCAAAACTGCCTCCCAAGAAAACCTTTCTTACGCGATTCGGCCACAACCAACGTATCGCTCTTTATCCCAAGACCTCCAAGTCTTTGTGTGAAGAACACCTTACCTAACCGCAGCTAGGATTTTCCCAATTCTTGAATACAAAGCTTTTAGTTATGAATGAGTACTTAATACTCGGATATTACAATAAGAATCA
>NW_017727836.1:142491-145939 GCF_001865875.1 Lupinus angustifolius | reverse complement strand
CATGAGGTTTCTGAAAATATGCAATCTTTAAAGAACTATCTTTTTCTTTTCAAGAAACACAAGAATGATGCAAGAAATTTTTTCAAAGAATCATGCAATATGAATATGAAAAACTAAAGCTCTAGCATGATCTAATCTTTCTCGTAATTCAACACTCTCTAATAGATTCTAACAATGATGGTCTATATCTTTTCTCTATGTGTTTCTCTCTCTTTTTCTACATAGTCGTTTCTGTAATTAGCTAGTATTTATACAAAACCGTTTTTGCCTCTAAAAACGGTTTTTCAGTTATGTTGTTGAAATCGATTAAGCCATGAGGTTAATCAATTAACCAGTGTATTTTTAATACATGATTAAATGGTAAACTACTTATATTTTATATGTTCATGCAATACATGATTTCCAAAATATAATACCTTTAATGCACAAAATCAATGTATCAAATGCATGAACCTAATCATCATATTTTCTAGATGATGTCTCATTTTAGTGGATTAATTACTTTATTAGGTCTTGTGAGACTTACACCTAGGTTTACCTAACCTTTACTCAATATCTATGTCAAGCATCTTAGACTTCTAAAAAGATAATAAAGAATAATAGCATAAGTCTAATAAGACACCACTTGATCCCACGACATGTTGATTGTTGAGCCATGTTCAAGCTTTAACTAATTACTTGTCTTCATCAAAACATAGGCAAACGTTGCTAATGCAATCCTTAACGCTTTGCAGTCTCAACAATATCTATGCATTTTAAGTATACAAATTGATACATAGATATTACATGATTTACTATTCATTTGTATTAGCTTTTTTGAACAATACATGAATGGTGGATGTTGCAGTGACAATATATCAAACTCATACACTATAATTACATACATTTTTTCTCTTAAACCTATATTGCACATTACATTACATATCCAAATGTTTTGTAAACGATTTTTGGCATAGTAGAGATCCTCATCCAGAATGTGAAATAAAGAAAAAATTTGATAAGTTTTAATATTATTTTATTGAAAATTAATTAAAATTTGAGCTGTTCAAAAAGTATATAAGACATACATTTACTTATGTGATTATTGTAAGCACTAACACAACAAGAATTCTTTACTTCCTAAATCTGAAGTCTTTAATCCTTCCCATCCTTCTATTGAGTTTATAGATAATGTGACCTGATTAGAATTAGAAGTATAATTATGAATCAAAATTCTCCTGTGGACTTTTGCACCAAACATTGGGAACTTAATTCCATCATGGAGCATATCATTGTCCTATTTTCAATGTAGCACGAGTGCAGTCTAACGTGATTGTGTATCACCTTGATGTTGCCCTATTTTATAATTACGAAATAATTTTTATATTATCCATACAATACTTATTATTGATATATTAATTAAAAGGACTCATAATCAATCGTGAAATTGGTCTCAATAATGGAACAATACAATAATTATATCGGTCATACAATCATATCAGTCAAAAACCGACCAAAATTGGTCAAAACCTGTCTTAATATGAGGTTTTCAATGGAAATATATCGGTCATACAGACCAGTTTCATTTCAAAATTATTTTTAATGAAAATGACTTATTTTTACCAAAATGGTGATATGGAGGATCAAATACACAACTAGTACATTTTTATACTTCTAAAACATTGTCTACCGTCAATGGATATATTTTTTCTTTTACCAAATTGTATAAACAAAAGTAGTTATTGCCTTCTTTATTGTATTTTCAACATTAATGTTAGTATAAAATATATGTATATTTAACTTCACGAATATGTGGTTTAATCAGTGAGTAACCAGTTGAACCATTATACCACCATATCACTACCTTGATTGGTTTGATAATCATTAAGATATTAATAATATTGCTCACAATTACTTTTTTCTATTCTAATTTTAATACTTTATTGTTTTTTATTTTATATTTTTTTCATCTTAACATATATTTAACCATTCATTTATTACATCATTAATAATAAAGAGAAAAACTTGGTTGGAGACAACCATAACACATCATACTTACAAACACCCAATCATAGTTTGACAAATCATTAAACTATTGATCCCACTACACCAAATCATTAAGTAGGAGATCAGGAGCGAGGAAAGAGAAAGACATGAGAGAGTGGAATCCACAATGTAATGATTTATCAAACTATGATTGAATGTCTGTAAATATCAATGTTATTAAAACTGTACTGGTTATCAAACCGGTCAGGGTACTAATACAGTGGTTCAACTAGTGGTTCAGTAATTAAATCGCATGCCGGATAAACCGGCTAAACCGGACATACTTACTTATATTTATATATATGTAAACCTATAAAAACAAATTAAAATAGGTAGCTATTGAAATTTATAATTCATATTCATAATCTACTCCAAATTCACATAAGCAAACAACCTTAAGCCTTTAACAAATTCAAAGTCTAAAATGCAAAACATATATCAATCCAAATGTATAACTTACAAACGCAAAACATAAATAAATGACACAAGTTCACAACTGTTGAAAGAGTTTTTTAGAGGTTTTCCCCCTCAACAAATTGTCCCCGGCAGTGGCGCCAATTTGTTGAAAGGCAAAGTTTCTCTTCCTTAGTGTGTGTTTTCTTTATTTGGTTAAGTTAGTGAACTCAGTTTGATTCTTTGTTCGCCATCTCGGTTTTGTTGAAATAAATTCCAACGCCGGTATAATGGTTACAAGAATGTTCCAGTTACAACTTACTTCTAATAATCATGTGAATAAGTTATTCCTTCTTTGCCCCATCTCGGCTTTGTTAGAATAAATTCTAACACTGGTACAATGGTATCGAAGCAATCCCCTATTACATAATTATTAAGTACCTTTGAATACCATCACGGTTTTGTGGAATAAATTCCAACACTGGTTTAATGGTATTCTAATGTACAAAAGTGATGAAGAGTTAGTTGTTAGAAACAAATAAATAAATAAACAACAAAAGAATAATAAACTTAAGTGACCTTTATTTATTTACTCCCTTTCAGGTTCCTTTTATTAAAAAACCAAACTACTTCCTTAAGGAAGGTTGGTATTATAGAATAAATAAATTGCGAAATATAAATAACAATAAATAAAAGTTAGTTATTTAGCTTCATCACTTATGTATATTAAAAGGTGTTTAAACAAACAAATTTATTGATAACACTTTACTATTTTATAATTTACACCTCTTTCAAGATTCAATTGTAGTATAGTATAGAGTTATGTCAAACCACAAGGAATTGCCTAACAGAATGAATGATATGAATGATGAACTACTTAGACAAGTTCTTATGTATTTGAACTACTTAGACAAGTTCTTATGTTTTACTTTGATTAACTACAAACACCAAGGTCTGAAATCCTCCTTTTATTGTATGTCCTAAAATGGTAGAATAATGATCACTTATATTTATTACTAAACAATATTAC
>NW_017727836.1:139972-142391 GCF_001865875.1 Lupinus angustifolius | reverse complement strand
ACTAAGTAGTACAACTACTACATAGTTTCTTTGTTAAGTGTTTGAGATAAGTAATTTTTCATTACTTGAAATCGATTTTTAGGTGATCAATCTCAAAAGAGTATTAGAAACTTCTCAAAAAAATAAAATTAACCAAAGCACTAACTTGAATGATTAAAATTCATACATAGAATAAAAGAAGAAGTAGAAATACATAATCAACTTTCAAATGAAATTATTAGGAGCATGAGCCATCCATCGAAGGATTGCATGCTTTAGGTTCCAAATGTGATTACAAAATGGATTTTTGCATCTCATTTGCCTTCTCCTTTCTCCTCTTGAATTATAAACTAAAAACTATAAATCTTACTTTCAAAAGCTTCTATGAACCGAGCTTTCAAACTAAGAAATAAGAAGATATAATTGTGTTTTTTCTTAAGGGAAGAGGTGCTCTTAAATGTAGGAAATGCCTTCCTATTTATAGAGTTTTCCCTGCCACCACTGAGCTACTTCTTTGCACCGCGCAACAGCTGACCAAACCCTTCAGTATTGGTTTGGTCACTTGGTCAAGTAGTTTGGTCACCTCCTTAAGCTTGACTCACCAAGGCTAGTTGTGAGCTATGGGACCAGCTATGGTGAGCTACTCCTGAAAAGCCTATGGTGGGCTACTTGAAGTGAGGTCATGCATGACTTCATGGTTTCTTGATGGCTAAGTTAATTCTGGGTGCAAACCGTTGAGCACACGTGTGGCACCGCTAAGCTGCCTACTTGAGTATCTTTGACCGTGTTGACTGAGACGTGGCTTGGTGCTTGCTGACCTGGTCAGGTGTCTGGTTCACCGCTGAGCACACATGTGGCACCGTTGAGCTTCCTTCTTGAGCAGCTTGGGCGTGTGCCAGGCTTGTGTCTGACCGTGCCAAGCTTGTGTTCAGACTGTGTCAGGCTTTGTCTGGTGCTAGGCTGAGCGGTCAAGTAGGTTCGCTAAGCTGCTTGCTTGAGCAACTTGGTCTGTGCCAGGTTGGTTTGACTGAGCCAGGTTTGTTCTGACCTGCTAGTATAAAATGAGAATGATCCTGTAATGTTTCTCAGTTTATTGGGTCATAATTTTAAGGCCTGAAGTGGCTCCTACATTTATTGATTTCATCATATACAAACATAAATACATGCTACATACGAATATATAAAGAAAGAAAATTAATGTCATCTTTTGAATAAAATGATAATACATTTGTTGTAGCCTCAAGTTGTAATGAATAAAAACAAGGTCATTAATTTTTTGATGCTCCAACCTATTTCTTTTGTTGGTATGGATGTTTTCAAACATACTCCAATTCCGTTCACAACCAGAAGCATTACATGTTTGACTTAGAACGCGAACTACCAACCTTTATAGATTTGGTGTATGACATCCATAAGTTTCCTACCATTGATCTAAAAAATTGCATGAAATCTAACTTAGCATCTTGTTTAATATTAAACATTTAACTATTTAAGACAATTAATAATAAACATTAAAGACAATTGCCAAATATGAAAGACTAATTATACCTGACATCACTTTACTCCGTTCACGTATCAAAGTCGACCTTCCAAAATCTAGCTCATCACCTCTATTTATCCTCATTTCACTAGCTAGCTTATCTAGTAAATCAGGATCTCCATAAGCAAGCTTCTCAAAAACATCCAAAAATTCGGATGTTGTGAACTTATGGATGAGCCAATACTCAGCAGTATGAAGATTTCTTTTTAATTGCAAATCCCACCGGCTATCCATAATTTCCAAATAAGGCTTTATTTTGGTCTTGTTTATTTGAAATATCCTCTCCATCTCATGTCTAGCTTTAACGAATGCTTGATAAAGAAAACCCATTGCAGGCTTATCCTCTCTATCAATAACGCGTAACACGCAAACAAGTGGCTCCGTAATTTTAGCAATGTCAGCATATTGTTTTCAAAAGTTTTTAATCCAACACTTGTTCCACACATTTTTTTGGCTTAGCATCTTTGGAATAAGCTGAGCTTATCCTTTCTCTTGATGTTACAAGAGCTCTAAGCGCATCCTTTTAGGCCAAAATACTTTGCAATGCAATGAAGTTAGTGGCAAAGCGAGTTGGAGCTAGACGAAGTATTTCTTTCCCATGATGAACTGCTTCATTAGATACAACGGATGATAATGATTATAGAAGTACTTGGTAATATTTGCAGCATGTGATACTGTGTCAGTTACTTCTAGTAACTGACCAATATCTTGAAACACCAAATTAACACAATGAGCCATACATGGAGACCAAAACAAGTGAGGGAACTCTTTGTCCAACAACCTAACATAAGCAACATATTAACAACATTGTCTGTAACAATATGAACAATGTTCTCAAGACCGGCATGCATCACTACCTCCTTGAAAAGCTTGAACAACATATCTGTAGTTTAGGAAGCA
>NW_017727836.1:127782-139872 GCF_001865875.1 Lupinus angustifolius | reverse complement strand
CTTTTTAGAGTAGGTTGAGCACTAGGAGTTGTTCTAGGCATTAATTAAGAGCCTATGCGACCTTTCCCTTTTTGAGATGTGGATGTGTGAGGTGCTTCAATTGGTTGAGTATGCAATAAATCATTAACTTCATCACAAGGATTACCATCCTCGTATTCCTCTTCTACCTTTCTTTTTTTACTCTTCATTTCATCAATCAATTTTCTGGATTTGGTGTTGAATATCTGCTAGTACTTTCTTGCACTTTTCAACTTGTCCTTTTACTCCGACCAAATGAGCCTTAAACTGAGTGATGTCACCCTCTTTGATTTGTTTCATGCAGAAAGGATATAATAGAATCGTTCTTCTATTATCAGTAACAACTTGTTTACAATGTGCCCAAGCCGGATCTGATTTACCCCTCTAACTGCTTGTAGAAGTATTTTCTATTGATGCTTCTTGTGATGTTGGTAATTCAGGTTCATTAGATGTCATCTATTTCTACAAAATCTATTTCTATAACAAAAGCAATTAAAAACAATTTCATTATTGATGGCTATTGCCCACTTAAAGGGAATAAAACAATGTTATTTCTACAACATGAGCAATTAAATATAATGATATTGTACCAACTTTAGAAATAAAGAATAATGATATTCTTCCTTTGTCCAGTTTTTAACTTGGTAAGATATCTAGATGAAACTTAGAGAATGTTTGGTTGGTATAAGAGAATTCATTATTTTTCATAGTTTTGTTTTGTTTTAAATCTTGTTCCACATTTTTAAATGATGTTTGGTAGAAAACAACACAAATGCTATTGATGTTTGGACATCATTTTTCACCCAAGAAAAGTTGCAATTTTATAAACTACCTTACTGGATAGGTGGATTATTTTTAAGGCTCGAACTTAAATGTGAACCCCATATGAGTTCACTTCGAAGCGAACTGATTTACAATTGTTGGATGGAAAAGTTATATGACTGGATACCATGGATAATACCTGTTAGAAGTCGGTATGAGGAATTAAGACTTCTACATGGACGTCTTCTTGGGCAAACACGACTTCAATGAATTCTTGTCCACTTCTGAAGTCGGGATGTTAGACGGTGACTTCTGTTCATGCATCTTGTTGTTGGAAAACGACTTCAGTGAATTGAATATTCCCTTAACATATGAACCACCTTTTAGTATATTACCTTCTTCCAGCATAGTGAAATATATTGGCTTCTTCCAGCATAGTGAAATATATTGGCTTCTTCCACCATAGTATATTGAATGGGTGAATTTGAATATATATGGTTACAACTTCTTGTTCATTTAGTACTCTTACATTGTTCAATATTTTCGTTATCTTAAATATTTTGATTAGTTATATGATTCTTCTCTATAATGTTACAGCCTCAAAAATATTTCGATTCACAACTTCGCAATCATAATTATTAATAATTAATTAGAAATATATTTCTTACTATATATTCTAACAAGTTCAATATTTTTTACAAGCCTCATCTAAAGATTTAATTAAATTTAGACACGTTAACTTGTTTCTAGAAGAACCATTACTAGATGATCTATTAAACCTCAATGAGTTTTCACAAATATCTCACATCAAATATATCTTATAACATAGATCCATCTTTAATTACATCTCTCATTGAAAGATGGAGGCCTGAAACATATACTTGTCATCTTCTATGTGGTGAATGTATGATTACTTCAGAAGATTTTTCACTCCAATTGGGAGTGAATGTCATTGGTCTACCAGGACCCACATTTTTTATTGGAATGAATTGTGTGTGGAACTATTAGGAAAAGTTCCAATTGATGGACAACATATTAGGGGGTGCGAGTTAAAATTAACTTCGTTGAGTCAAAACTTTGCTCACTTGCCTCCTCAACCTACACAATTACAACTAGAACAATATTATAGGGCACATATTCTATATATTATAGGAGGTCATTTGTTACTCTATAAATCTAATAGTCGGGTACATTTAAAGTACTTACCTATACTTCAAGACCTACACATAGTTCACTGTTATAGTTGAGGTTCAACTTGATTAGCTAACATATATGGGGAGATGTGTCAGGAAATAAAACCAAATGCAAAGGCAATGTGTGGTTGCTTGATACATTTATAATCTTGGGCGTGGTATCGCCTACCTATCTTTGCACCTAGAGTTCAAGTTCTACCTACTTATCCATTTGCATCAAGGTAATATATATTTTTACCTATATATAAATTTTATTTATAACAACAAAATCTCCTCTCTCCATTATAATTAATATCAAAATTGTATAGGTGGGGTCTCGGCAACTGTAATTTTCAAGGAATTCCACGTGGAGATTTGACAGTATATAGGTCACGCTTAGATCATATGAATGTTAACCACGTTAAAAAATTTAAACTCTTATTTCTTACAATTTTTAGCAATATTTCAATTTTATACCAATATGTTATCTTCATTTGACAGTTCAAATGGCTCACATATGAGACTGACATCAGCAATCTCTCTTGTCATGTCCAACAAGATAAGAAGGTGTGGAGTGAATTCACAACTTTGATTTGTTTCTCGATTGTCGAGTGGCATCAAACAAATTGAGTCAGACTACAATTTGGTTTGGTTCAAGACGTGCCATATTCACCTAACAATATTGATGCGCTGCATAAAATTGATAAATGTGGAAATCAAGATGCAAACTGGGCCATTAAGCATGCATAGTGGATCGACCATTGAAGTCATCACAGAGATCAAGTCTTACAAGGACCTTGAATTCAATTTCCTGTCCACACACAATAATATATGAATTGGTATCTCACCAATTTTAGACTCTTCTTATCTGCGGAATTGTAGCTCCGAGACCCACACGAAATAAATTATCAAAAAAATAAAAAATAATACTACCATCCAAATCAACCTCCCACGCCTCAAACTCCAATATTCCAACCTATGATGAACTAACTATTTATGTCGCAAAATATTTGTCACAACAACTTATATATCAACCCACAATGTCTGACTCTTATAACATTCAACCGCGGAGAATGTCTTTCCTTAGTCAACAATCACACCAACATCGCATTGACGATATCATGCCTTACTGTCATTCATTTTCTACATAAGATAGTGATTTCATCAATACCTTATTGGGAACACCTCAATCAGCATATGTATATCACATTGATATGATGTTCAACATCAATCAAGATGATGGTACTGGACCAAGTTCTTTCATGGTTGATGATAACATTTTCCCTCCTAGACAAATAGATACAAATCAAGAATAGACTATAATTGCACATCGAGGAAGGCCACAACGTCATAGGCAACAACCTAGATGTGGGATGGGAGGTCATTTAGGAAATCATTAAATTTAGTATTATTGTTACTTAATTATAAATAATTCAATTTATATTAACATTTACCAAATTTATTTTATTTCTCTCTGTTATAAAGGCCCATAAACATTGACTATTTATCTTCAATAATTACAAATAAATAGGCCCAAACACTATTTTTAAGTAAAGGAGGATATTTTCAAAAATAAGTAAACAAAATTAGTTCAAAAAAATCAAGCAAAAAACGAGTCAGGTCCAACAAAGCTGAAAGTCCATTACACAACTTTTACAGCCCACTACGTCCTAATACGCTTAGAAGTCAGTAAAGCTCCTAATGACTTCTATGTATAGTGATTACATCCTTCTATTTCATGACTTCTGAAAAAGAAATGTAACTCTTCCTCTACTACCACGACTTATGTTCACAATAAGCCTCCTTTTCACAATAAGTCATCAGGAAGACAACTAACGGCTCAGATTAAAGGACTATACATCCAATGACAAGAAAACTAGTTCACTTCGAAGCAAACTAAAAGTGAGTTGGCAGGTTAGATCTCACATATTTTTAATGCTTATTTCCAAGTGATTCACAAGTTAAGCCCTCCTGGTTTCTCATTATTTTGAAACATTCACTACGCCAGAGTTGCCATTCAACAAAGCTTATATTAGATGTATAACAGCACTTTCGGGCGTTTTCTGTTTGACCATAGTAGTATATGGTCATCATTAATAGCGCTTCACAAATGTTGTTGTATTGATTATATACCACAGCGTACCACATAAAAAGCGTTGTCATATAGTGCATAAATATGACAGTGCATCGTCCACAAACCGTTATCATATAGTGGATCAATATATTAGTGCATCGTCCACAAAGCGATGTCATATAGTCTTAAATAAACATCGCATTTTATAGGTCTTATTAACAGCGCTTCTACCTGCGTTGTTGAAATTCATATATTTAATAGTGAAATAACAGAAAAGCGTTGTTGTAAAGGATAACTACAATATCGCTTTCTGTAAAAAGGATGTTGTAGTTATCCTTTACGACAGTGCATGCTAGGGCTTCCCCTGGTATTCGCTGTTGATTTGTATAAATTAATACATGCATATACATTTATTAGCAGAACAAACATTCTCAACATTGTTAGAAGTTTGTTTTATTAAACATCAATACAATACAAAATACAAACAATGAATATCATGCCAATTATGTTTTGACATAGTACATAATTACAAATAAAAAAAACTACACAAATTACAAAGAAACAATATTATACAAATTACAAACAATAAAAATTATACAAAGGCTACTTGCATCTATTTTTTTCCTTTTCTTTGATTGTTTTTGTCTTTTAGGGTCATCCTTGTTTGGAGGAGCATATTGATTTACCCAAAGCCCTTCGTCGTGATCATCTCTTGTATTTAAATCATCATTTGTAGTTGGTCTGCTCTCACATGACTGATATGTCCCAAAAAAAGGATTATCTTCATCAATATCTTCATATTCTTGGTCATGAATATTTTGTTAGTTAAAAGAACAATGGACCATTTCATATCAGTTGAGTCACTAACATAGAATACTTTTTGAGCTTGTGATGCTAGAATAAATGTCTCATCTTTATATCCTGGCCTATTAAGATCCACTTGTATGAACCCTAACTCATCAACTCGGAAGTCATTATTGTTATCAACCCACATACAATAAAAAACCAGCATCCTAAACATTGTGTAATCGAATTCCCATATGCGTTCAATCACTCCAAAGTATGGCTTATTCGCATATATTGGGTTTCTATCTTTTGCACTTGACATGTGTAAAGTTCGAGCAACATGAGTCACACCACTATTTTATATTTTACTTTGATCATTTTTGTTTTTCGTATAAAATGTGAACCCATTAATCAGGTAACCAGTGTAGGATAAGACATGAAGTCTTGGACCATTGGCTAACCATTTCAATCTTTCGGAAACCGAATGTGCATTTATATTCAAATCCTCATCAATGTGATTTGTTAGCCATTTTATGAAACACCGATTATGCTCTTTGAAACTCCAATTTTCATTCTTACTTGGCTAACACTTCCTTAGCATCTCCTTGTGTGTTTCAACATATGGCTCAACCTCGTCGGCATTATCTAAAACATATAAGTGCGCTTGCTCCAATTTGGTTCTTGTTATTGTCAATATTTCATTCCCAGTAATACCTTCACCAAATATTCATATCGAGGCTTTGGAATGCCCATGAAATCACCATCGATAAGGTATCTAGTACAAAAATCAAAAGCTTCTTCAACAACATATCGCTCGACAATACAACCCTCTGGTCTCTCGAACAAGATGAATGCTTAGATGAACCATTATGTCAAAAGCAGAAGGTGGAAAACACATTTCAAGCTCACACAAAGTCAAAATAATTTGTCTTTACTATATAATTGTGATTATTAATGCGAAAGTGGATAAAATATTAAACATTACATTTTCTTAATTTGGTTTTGTATTTATTAAGTATTGATAATTTGTTTATTGTGTTTATTAATAAGGAACAATGCAAAAATATTAAAGAGAATAACCATCCAAATAATTAACAAAAAACAGAAATTAACATCCAAAATAATGGTTTTATTATTCATTTAGAGAGGCAAAATACATTATAATGAACTAAATGATTTGGTACATGCGAATATAATGAACTAAATGATTTGGTAGAAGAGGAAATAATCTTGTCCACAATTGTTTCTTCGACTCCTCTATACAAATCTTGTAGAACAGTTCATTGATTTCCTTTTAAAATCTGGGTCCTTTTCCCAAGAAAATCGAATGAGAGAAATCAATGATCTGTAGGAATTGCTGCAGATGATGAAGGAAAATAATTGAAAGAGATAAGTAAAAATTGAAAGAGCTCAATGAACTAAATAATTAATTCCCCTTTTCCTTTTATTTACTTTCAATTGCTTCATCTCCCGCAAATCTTGTTTAATAGTCACCTTCCTTCTGAAATGAAAACTTGTTAAAAACCTCCTTGACATGATTCTGAAACAGAAACACAATTTTTTCCTAGACACCTCTATACAAATCTGGTTGTTTTTTCTCTTTTTCACTCTTTGCAGTATTTCTCTTTTTTTTACTACTTTGTGGTTTCTTCCTCCTATCTTCATGAACATACTCTTATAGAAACACATACTCTTAGGCTCTTAGCTTACTGATGAAATAGGACATTGAGTGAACCACAATATCTATAGATGAGCAACCATTAATATTTCAACAAACAAAGAGACGTATAACCAGTCAACATAAAATATTTCAACAACCAAGAAACGCATAACCATTCAACCATTAATATTTCAACAACCAAGAAACACATAACCACTCAATCATTAATATATCAAGAAACGAAGAGACGCATTACTACTCAACCATTAATTACCTCACTACTCCACCATTAATTTCTCGGATGCTTAAAAAGTCGTAAAACATCAACAACACATAATTAAGCAAGCGCAATTACTATGTCATCTTCAACAGCGCTTCCTTAAATATGCGTTGTTGAATATATTCACATCAACAACGCTTTCTATCAAATGCGGTGTTAAAAATAAATCATTCAAGCCAGCGCTAACGTTACTGATGTTCTAGAGCGCATTGTCAAGAATGCGCTGTTGAAGTTACACAAATTGACAGTGTCTGCTTTATTATGTGATGTTGGTGTTCTTTCGCCTCATTTTCCATAGTGTCGTTCAAAATTCCGATGTTGAATGGCTGTTGTTTATTACGATATTTGGCGTAGTGATTATTATATATCTAAATAATTTTCAAACCTAGTTTGTTGTGTGGGAACCATAATTTTAAGTTATTTTTAATTAATTTCAAGCAACAAGTAGGCACGAACAAAGCAAGTGCACTAGATCTTGCAATGTATGTGTGTTATTGGTACTTACTAAAACAATGACTTTTTGGTTGAATTTATATTTCCCATATTTCATTATCAATGTAATAATTTCCAATAATGCAATTTTATTGCTGAATTTAATTTCATCACCTTTTATCATTGTTATTACTTGTTGATGATAAAAGATCATTTATCAAATTATAAATTAATTATCAACAATTGAACATACCAGGAATACAAAGTTGTTTATTTTATATTACAATGTGTCGTTATGTGTAATGACACCAACATGTCCACGTGGATGTTGTGCCTCCCTTTTCTGAATAGTCGATTTATATGAAGATAACATATTTCACTTTTTATGTCTCAATCCAATTAAAAAATTTCACCTATTAAAAAGAAAAATATTAAATGCATAGAATAATTTTTTATACTATTTAATAAATTTTGATTAGTGTGAGATGTGAGAACAAATATTTTTTGGAATATGAAATCATTTATCCAAACATCACCCAAATTACCTCAATTTATACTTGAAGCCCCTTATCTCCACCTCATTCAAACTTTCTGGCCCATACCATTCCCATTTGAGTTTAATATATATGTATTGTCATTGTAAAGTTTTTTACAATTATAGTACATTATTTATCATTAATTGATTTGTATTACTTTTGTTTAAAAGTCAATGATAATTAACCTATAAATTATGGATGATGTGCCGATAGTGTAAAAGCAATTACATATCACCCCATTTTTGTTTACAATATGAAGATGTAAGCGTGCATGAATGCGAGATTGAAGAGGCAAGCATGCATCACATAATGTTTTGATGAAGATAAAGGACACACAAAGTTTGATGAAGACAAAATAGTGATAAAGGCAAAGGATTGACAACATGCATAAATGTTGAAGAACAACCTTGAGAGGATGAAAAAATCAACAAACAACAAGTATCAACGATAAAGTCAAGACTCAAGTACATACAAGGCAAAGCATTTAAAAGAAGATCTAGGTTTAAGTATTTTTATATCTTTATTAGGTCTTAATATGTTTTCTTAGTAAGAGTCTAGGCTAGGATGAACACTAATGAAAGTCTCGCAAGCTAAAATCAATCATAACTAAAATGAGACTTACATGCATACATACATGATTTACATGAACATGCATACACACATGATAACATGTTTTGAATGCATTTAAAAAGAGTTTTAAATCATACATCATTCAAAGACATGCATCATACTTTTACAAATCATGTAGAAGGTTCATTCATTATTAAAAATATAATTTAGAGAACCATTTAATTGATTAGGAGTCATAATGATCGACAAAGCTTTGGAAACCTGATAATCAATTAAGTCAGTTGTTAATTGATTAAGCTGGTAAGAAACCTATTAATCGATTAAATCAGTTGTTAATCGATTGAGTAGGTAACTGTTTCTGGTTTTATGTTATTTTGAAGAAACCCGTTAATCGATTAAGGTTCAGTGTAATCGATTAACTGTAGTTAAAAACAGAATAGTATATTAACCCAAGTTTTTCATATTGTTTGAAAATCTTGAGAATCAAGAAAAGAGGGTTAGAACATATTTTCGAAAACAAAGAGATTTACACTTTATTGAAAAGATCTAAAGCTCATATTTTCATATCTTTAGGAAAGATTTTCTAAGTGTTCTTTCAAGAAAAGAAAAGGGTGAATCTTTACAAGATACCCATTGAGCTTTCATTGTCAAATATGTGAAAGAGAAACATTCATCTCATGCATTGTATTTCTTTATTTGTGAGATCTTTTAGGGGTTCTCAGATTCGTAGAAGATTATCAAATCTGCACAATGAGGTGCATATGTAACTTGAAGAATTTTTGTTAGACTTAGAAAATAACATATTCTCTTGGGGTGTTGTATCACTAAAGAAAAAGAATAGGTTGGGGAAAACCCTAGCTGCAATTAGGCGGGTGTCTTCGCGAGAAGCAAGAGGTCTTGGTTGTAAGCGATACTTAGGTTGAGGCTAGAGTCGTGAACGGTGAGGTATCCTTTAGGCAAGCTTTGTATTCAAACCGACGTGGGGGTTTAAGATCCAAGAAAGGAGCATCTTGATTCTTGTATTGGAATTGTGTTTGTAAGAAACATTGAAGATTCCATAGTGAAGATAATATCTCCCAAGATCAGAAGGAGAGGCCTGTATGTAGTTACGTAATTTGACATGCATATAATTATGTGATAATTGCATATCTATATTGTGCATTTACTGTTCTTAATTGTATGTATAATTGCACATAAGTTTGGTTGAATCTTGGTAGTCTTGGATGATAAATATGTAACTGAACTAGATAATCATTTAAGTTGTTTAGATAATGGATTATTAGCATATCGAATTAATCGATTAAGTTGAGTAGTTAATTGACTAAGAGCGGATGATTTAATCGATTAAGTCTGTCATTAATCAATTAAAAAGTGTGTAAATTTGTATAATTTCAATGTTTATCAAGCGACGGTCACTCTGTATTATATCACCTATGGACCCCCCTCTAGGTGAGTGGTAGAGCCCTGTGGGACCCAACACTATCATCTTCTTTCTTCCTCCCCTTTCATTTTCATTCAATCTCATATTACTATGGATTTATTTTATTATGCTTTTTATTCACCTTATGATTTTTTTTCTTAACATTGTTAGATATTTATGCCTTTTCTTGAATAATTAGACTTGATACATTTTATGATATGTAATGGTGGTGAAGATGATATCATCCACTCATCCCATGTTTTACTACTAGAGCCTGACTGAAGATTGAAAGCACTATTAAACAACCCATCCAAATCCTGATCTCTTTTACCTTTGGAAGAATTCCACAGTATTAAACATGAAATACTCAATTATTAGCAACATTAGGAAGAGCATCCACTTCGGACTTCTCATTCCATTAAGTGTAATTCTTTATTTCTATATTAGGTTGATTGATGTAATACAATAAAGCATCTCCCGATATAAGGAGATAAGTTACATCCTCCAGCCACTAAAATCATAGTATATATCATATTTAATTATTTTGTATAAAAATATTTCTAAACCTAAACAAAATAGTACATGTGTCATACTTTTACTGGCTGGAGGAGATAAGTTAAATCTTGGTATAAGGAGATATTTTAATCTCTTGATGTAATGTATAGTTACAAGTTATGACTTTTCATATGATGAAGAGAGAATACTAATAAGGTGTTGGTCTAGTGGTGTAAGGCTCCACTAGATCCACAAGATGACCAAAAAGGTCAATGATTTGATTCTCAGCGACACTTGTTGGAAGGGGCAGTCACGCATCCTGAAAGGGATTAGTTCATTACCCCAAAAGATGAGGGGATACCCGTAAAACTACCAAAAAATATTTAATGAAGAGAGAATAGATTGAGAGTGATGAACATGATTATTATAGTTATGACTCTTTTATTAGCACAATCTCCTTATACTCTATAATTAATATACCCTGGCCAAGTTTTTAATTTTAAGGAATAAAATGAAGAATTAAGAATAATGATAAACGCCACAATTATTAACCCGAGTCATAAATATTAACATTATTTATTGTTGAAAATTCAAAACAAGAATAAAGTGGATATAGTCCTACCTGAATCTCTTGGAAATATGAATAGTTTGTTGTAGGTTAATTTTTAGGATTATTCTATAATTTCATATTATTTTTTGAATTTATTAATTAGCTTTACAAATTATCATCCATAAGTATGACCCTTTACATTCATATTATAGGATCTTGTTGATATTGTTCCATTTTGGGCCATTGGCTAAGGATTATTACATACTGATGCAAACCTCCAGGAGGTGGTTTGCTTTCTTTGTCGATCGTTCTTGCCTGAAACTTAATTGGAATTGCGGAATAGAATTTTTATTAATGTCCATGTTTTTGTGTATGAAAATGGGATGAAATGCGTATGGAATAAATGTATTGTATATAGGCACGTATTTGTATATACTTTCTTTGTCTTTTTATTTTTATGTTTGGATAAAAGAAAATGGATAAGAATGAAGCGGGGAATGCGCCACAAGCAAAGTAGCTTGATAAGCCAAGGAGGTTCGCTACAAGGAAGGATCCTTGATAAGAACATGGTTAAGGCGCCACACCAATGGTGATAAGCCTATGAACGCCACAAGGATGGATCCTTGATAAGTTCTAAGCATAGGAGCAAAGCTCAACTTGCAAAGGAAATTAACCAACTAAAATCTGAATTGTTTTATTCATAAGGAAATTCGGTTACATATAGGCCAAGCCTTGATTCAACATGAATGAGTGAGTAAATTACATTGGTTTGTATTCAACTACCTTATTGATTCAAATAAAAATGTGTGGAGCACTTTGATGAGGATTAATGCTCATGAAATTCATTCCATACGGGGTTGTTCTTGGTTGGCTACTTTCCTTTTGTTTCTTCCTCAAAGAAAACGTGTACCAAGCCCTCTTAATAGGAGAATTCGGTTGCTTGGGTGTTGTAGTTGCCTTGGCCGAATTCCCACATGTGTAAATCTCAATTTGGTAAGTTTTTAAAAGCGTGCCATTATCTTCATCATTTGGAGAAGATATGAATTCTGATTGCCTTGGCCTAATTCCCACATGTGCTAATCTTGAATAAGGAAAGTTTTTGAATGGATTCCCTTGCATTTACACGCCATCCTCACATAAGGAAAGTTTTGGACCTCCTTGATGGCATTCCAATCTGAGTTGAACTGAATAAGGGAAGTTTTTGAATGGATTCCCTTGCCTTTACACGCCATCCTCATATAAGGAAAGTTTTGGACCTCCTTGATGGCATTCCAATCTGATTTGTTTGGATTAGGAAACAAATTCCAGGGTTTGATGAGCCCTTGGTATTTGCCT
>NW_017727836.1:126149-127682 GCF_001865875.1 Lupinus angustifolius | reverse complement strand
CCCCCACTTATTAATTAGAACTCCCACACGCCTCAATTGGACCCTCCTTGGCCGTGGCCAACTTGGGTTATTTCTATGAAAATAGTGCAATGTATGGGCTTGATCTCCTTGCTGGGCTTTGTTGCTTTAGTCACTTCCTCCACTAATAGGTTGCCCCCCTTGGTTTACATCATACCCTCCTTCTTGAAGGGAATTTGACCTCAAATTCAAGTGGTCATATTTTCCTGGATCAAAAACTCGCCTCTTGAGTTTCTTAGGATCCCATACATATGTATCTTCTTCTCCCGGATTAAAAGCAATTTTCTTCAACCTTTCAGTCCACCCTTCTACATATTCATCAAGGGTTACCCCTTTGACAAATAAGTTAACAAGTTGACAAACACCAATGACTTCTTTGGAAGGAAAAAAATGAGTAATTTATGAATACCCATTTTTCCCAATTATATATGATGCTTCATCATTGTTTGTCTTCAACAATTGTACGTGATCCACAACTCCATTAAGGTCCACACGTTGAATAGCATGTGGAATAACAGTAATGACTTCTTTGGGAAATAATTTACAAACTCCCTGCAAAAATTGTTCAACAAATTTTGATAAACAATTTTCATTAGTTTGGTTAGCGATAAGAAAGAAATTCCCACAAGAGGGTAGGTATAGAGGTTGCCTTGAAACTAAAGCACTCTTAACCTCACTTTGAATTTTTCTCATAGTGTTTGCACTCATTGTGTTTACACTTATTGTGTTTTCACTCAAAACACTTTCACTCACAGTAATTTCACTTATAGTATTCTCATCATTCAAAGTATTCCCATCACTCAAAGTGTTTTCCTCACTCTCAAGTGTTGCACTCAAACCTTCCCTACTCACAACAGATTCACTCCAATCTTCCCTTCTCACAAGTGATTCACTCATGACTTCGGGTTCTCTTGTTTTTCTTGTGGTTTCATATTGTACTGCCTTTTTGAACACCCTTACGAAGTCTATTGCCTCAGACTCCCTTTTGGCTTGGTAATTTTTTGTGATTGGCTTGTCGATAGGCTTTTGAAGCATATCTACTTCTCCTTTCTGATTCAAAGCCACTTGAATCAATAACATGACGCCTCTCATTTTGAATCCTCAATTGCTCTATTTGCCTTTGGAGGGTTTGGAGTTGGGTGTTCATCGTCTGAAAGATTAAGGTCATGATTTCTGTCCTTGGAGATTTGGTTGGACTTCTGTCTAGACTGGACATTATGATGGACTTTCAAGCAAGAAGTGGCTCTGATACCACTTGAAGCGAACCTCTGGAATTAAAGGGACAACTTTACCTTGCTCTAGTTAGGGAATTTTATGCAAATTTCAGATATAAGGATGGTAAATATTGGTCTATGATTTCTGGTAAACAATTTGAGATTAGTGATGAACTGTTGATGAATGTCGGTGGATTATCATCTTCGGGTTATGGAATAGGAGATTGCTCATGGGTTAAGGATAACTTTGATCCTACTGAGGTTTATAAGTCATTTCTTAGAGGTCCTCATTTGTATATTC
>NW_017727836.1:125376-126049 GCF_001865875.1 Lupinus angustifolius | reverse complement strand
CTGTCCAGTGATGATGATCAGGGTGGCATGGGTGATCAGAATGCTACAAATTAGGGGGAGCCTTCTAGGACAGCATCATAGGATTATGTTTTCGGTATGGCTCAGATGGAAGCTATGGAGCAAAGGCTCAACAACCGCATGGATCTTCATTTTCAAGGTTGAAGGACTCATACTTTGCAGGTATGGAACAGTATGAAGAGTATCAAACTGCCTATTCAGACAACCAATATCAGTCGGTGAGAAATATGATTCAATCAACAGCCGAAGCTCAGAATGCCTTTATTCGATCTACTGTTGAAGCTCAGAATGCATTGTTTTGTTCTGAATTTCAGAAGTTGTCTATGCTGATCAGGGGTGACCAGAACATTGTTATTCCAGATGATGAGATTGATCCTCCTCCACCTCCACCATAGTTTAGAAGACTTTAAACCTAGGACATCTTACCCCTAGGTTTACTTCTTCGTTATTGCACTTTATGGACTCAGTTGTTGTCACTATTTCAAGACTTATTTGTGCCCCTTTATTTGTCTCTGCTTGACATATTATGGTTTGTAATGGTTGCTGAATAGTTTTACTCTTTATGCTATGTTATTAGTTTTGTGCTTAATTATGTCAAAATAGCTTATTTGGTTATGTGAATGGTTCTTGATCATATGAGATGTTTATGGTGCAT
>NW_017727836.1:124719-125276 GCF_001865875.1 Lupinus angustifolius | reverse complement strand
TTTTGATAATGTCAAAAGGGGGAGAAAGGTTGTTTTGTTGTTGTTTGATTGTGCAGGTTGATCGTAATAACTGCTTCCGAAATATTAGTGAATCATATCAGTGAGTGCCAATACAATCTTCAAGATAATTCATCAAACAATTGGTGTAGTGTTTTGTCATCATCAAAAAGGGGGAGATTGAAAGTGCGCATGTCAAGATAGCACTTTGGAAAGCTTTCTCAATATGTGTTTAGTTTTGGTGAGGACAACTTGTGATTAAAAGAGCTTGAAGATCATCAACAAATCAGCATGCTTAAGTCTCAGATTGGTATTAGACTTAGACTAGTAATTAGTTTAGGTTGAGTCTAAGGCTTAGGTAAACTCAATACATGTCTCATATGCATAAAACTTTAAATCATTTCAAGTTTTGAGATATGTCATTTATAATATGTTCATGCATCACATAAATACATGTAATCTGTGCATCCTAGGCATAAACTTAGTGTTGAACATGTATAAATTAAGTGCATAACGTATTTGAGTTTTGCAATTTGAAAATACACTTGGAAATATGCAGT
>NW_017727836.1:120033-124619 GCF_001865875.1 Lupinus angustifolius | reverse complement strand
ATTTCACCTCACATGTTCATGCATTTATTGATGTTTTTGTGAAGATTTTGTATTCTGTAAAATCTGTTTTCAACTAATACATTGTCATGTTATATGAGACTTGTGTTAGAGTTTTAGAGTAAGGTCTTAATTGTCTATTTTGAGCATTATAATTGCTTTAGATTACTCTATGTTTTTGTTGTGAAAAGTGTTGTAACTTTGGGAATCTCAAGGTGTCTTACCACCAACGAGATTGTGTTGTATCTTCATTAGCTTAGAGTTCTTGATAGAAAGAATAGGTTCTTGGCTGGGGCTACACCGCAAGAAAGGTTTTCTTGGGCGGTAGGAAGGGAGTCAAACCAAGGAATAAGGTTCTTTTGTTTCAAGTGAATGTCTAAGTGTTGTAATTGGAAGAATTGCTTGTAAAACATTATTTCAATTATAATGAAGAAAAATCTCCCAGATCAGCCGGGAGGCCTAGATGTAGTTTGCAAGTGAACACGCAAACGAACCAGGATAAAAATCATGTTGAAGGATTTTTCTCTCTCTCTCTCTCTCTCTTTATTGCTTTAATCGGTTGCTTTGTATAGTTATTAATTGCTATATTCTGTTTCTATACTATACTGGTGTAACTCATATATTTCAGTAAGCTCTGTATATTCGTTTCAATCTCGGTTGATTGTCGTGCAAGAAACCGAATCTGTCTGTGTAATCTGAGCTGTTTTAATCGATTAAAGTGATTACGTTAATCGATTATTTGTGTTCTGTTAATCGATTAATCTGGGGTTATTTCAGCATTAACTTTTGTTTTCTAAAAGCGGATACTCTAACAGCTAGACCTATTCAACCCCCCCCCCTTCTAGGTGTATTTTAGCCACTGATACCTAACACTTTCTTTGTCTTTTTATTTTTATGTTTGGATAAAAGAAAATGGATAAGAATGAAGGGGGGAAGGCGCCACAAGCAAAGTAGCTTGATAAGCCAAGGAAGGATCCTTGATAAGAACAAGGTTAAGGCGCCACACCAATGGTGATAAGGAAATTAACTTGCAATGGAAATTAACCAACTAAAATCTGAATTGTTTTATTCATAAGGAAATTAAGTTTTTCAATTGTTTTATTCATAAGGAAATTAACCAACTAAAATCTGAAATTAACCAACTAATTCCCACATCTGCTAATCTTGAATAAGGAAAGTTTTTGAATGGATTCCCTTGCATTTACACGCCATCCTCACATAAGGAAAGTTTTGGACCTCCTTGATGGCATTCCAATCTGAGTTGAATTGATAAGGGAAGTTTTTGAATGGATTCCCTTGCCTTTACACACCATCCTCATATATGGAAAGTTTTGGACCTCCTTGATTGCATTCCAATCTGATTTGTTTGGATTAGGAAACAAATTCCATGGTTTGATGAGCCCTTGGTATTTGCCTTAGAAGATCCCCACGTGCTCTTCCAAAATAGGTAAGACTTCATGATGTCTTCATGGCCTTTCAAAGGTGGATGCACGATTTTTATGATGTTTCCACGTGCCCTTCTAGTACCTAATTCCTTGGCCACTATTGGACCATGTTACAAGGAAATAAATACATTTCCAACCCTCATATTACATCATTTTAATGAAGCTAAATAAAATACTTAGATAATAATTAACATAAACCCTAAGACTAAAATAAATCCTAAGACTACCCATGAGAATAAAATCTCAATTTATTGAAAATAATAACTAAAAACTATTATAATTTCCTTCCAAGAATGTGGGCTCCAAGTGGCTCTCTTACTTGTAAGATTGTCCTCCACAATCATAGATTGGCCCCCTTGGTTTATATCACATACTAAAATGAAGATAGGGTGAAAATTGTCCCGAAGATAATTCGAGGATATGGGCTTCTCCCCGGCCCTTGAAGTTCATTCCCTAATATCATCATAATAATATATTCATGATGCATATATTATTTTGTTAAATTAGTAAAAAAAAATTACAGCCTAATTAATAATATGTTTCTCATTACTCACCTTCACCCAAAAGACCCAACAGTCAAGTCTCTTTCATGGATATGTCAACCTACACAATTCAAAGTGTCATCTCTTCTATCAAGTGCCATATTATTTCTTCTTTTTTATTTTCCTTATTTTCCGTTAAGTCTCTAAAATTTCTAAGTTACACATGGGTTATTATTGGATCATCTTCTTCTATGTTTTCCACATTGTCAACTTTTATATTCAACATCATCGTCGTTTTTTTTGCAGAATTGTATTTTTCATGTGGTCCTTCCAATTTATTTTGTCCACAAAACTAAGTCATCCCCTTTAATATACCATAAATGTTTTAGATTGTAGTCGTGATTGTTGTTTTGCATTTCCGTAATCGTGGAGAAATGAAGCCTTAATTATAATTTTGATATCATTGTAGAAACTCCCAAAACTGTGATATTATGATCATTATTATAGTTGTCAAATACAATTTAAAATGTTTCATACCATTATCTTCATTTTGTGTATCTTCTCAAGATGTGTTTAGTTTATAATAATTTTAAGCACAAATAAGGAATGCATTATTATTTAAGTTAATTAATTGGTGTATTTTCAATTTCGATATTATCAATTTACATATCTTTGCAAAAAATTGTAAGGTGGAACAATTTTAGACATGGATATATCTCCCATGATGAGATCAATGACAAATAGGTCAATTCTTTTCTAGTTAGGAACATATTAGCATCGTGAACCATAAAAGTTAGATAAAAAAAATAACCTGAATGTTATGCTGAAATGAAAAGTGGCGAAAATGATATTTTGGTAAGTTGTTAATCTAAAAATTAAAAATAAGAATAATATTACTTTCTCTCCCCTCTCACTCTCCATCGCAAACCTTCAAACTTATTTCCTCAATCCACCTAAGAACCTGATCCCGGATTTTTTCAATCACAGTCTTCAACCTTCTAGAATCGATTCGCAAGCATTAAACAACCTCTTATTTTATCTTCATTCATCTTCTACATTCATAATATTGATATGGTAGCTTAGTTATTTGTTCGCAGATTTCACCATTTGAACAAAAAATTAAACTATCAAAGAACAGACATTCAAGATATCCAATTGGTTATGGCTCAGATATATGGTCAGTGGCTTGTGTGTACTACTTCTTATTGGAGATGCATTCCCTCAATATACTTTTCAAGTGAAGAACAAAATGACTTTGATTACTCAGATGGTTATGCCTATTGGTTGGATGAATTTAACTCAGTTATAGAAGACAAACTCGGGACTCGATATCTATGTCGAGGCAAATTCACTGCAAATATTTGGACATAAATTCAAGAAGTCGTCCAGATGTGGTGGACATAAGGAAATACAACCGGAATAAGGTAGTTGAATCTCAATTTGATATTCAAACCTACTTGGAGGGTAAAATAAACAAGAACAACATGAATTACTGCTTGATTCTTTGGGAGTTATTATTTCAGTTCCACTAGGAAGCTTCTAATGAACAAAGCGAATGTGAGTTGTAGGACAATGAAGATGGAGGAGTAAGAGATGCGAGACAATAGTAAATTCTTATTTTTAATTTTTAGAATATCAACTTGCCAAATATCATTTTCACCAATACTCATTTCAACATAATATTAAGGGTATTTTTTGTCCAACTTTTGTGGTACATAATGCTAACATGAGAATATGCGCTATTCAGAGAAATATGAACAATTAATATGTATTAGTGAATTTTATTTGAACAGTTACGCGCATGACTTTTTTAAGTGATCATGTGACCAATAATCATTCATGTATAATTTTAAGATTCAGATTTATTGTTCTAACAATTTTATGTAAGACTTATTCTCACTAGAGTCACTCCCTGTATACATATAAATATAAAATATATCATTAATGCAAATAAATGTTTTTTTGCGTTTTTATTAAAAAGTTCGACTTTGTTTCTTTGGTTGGATACCACGTGTAAAATACCATGTTCATATTTGGTTTTTCGTACTACATTTCCTTTTGTATTTTTTTTCATTTTATGTTTATTTTATCACTGCACCTACATTGTTATTCACCTCACTCTGGTTACTACAATAACCCAAACCTAACCATCACCTCAGTGATCTCTTTCACCATCTTAGCTTATTACATCATGGTGTTTCTAGCCTATACTCCAGATGAAATATAAACAATGGGAAAATAAGTTAAAATGAGATATCTTATCTTAATCTAATATTAACCAAGCTTTAATATTATTTTGTGAGATCGACTACCCGAATTGGACGATGTTATAATGATCTATCATAAATGACAAAATATGAATGATAAATATTTCCTAATCTCATCCTAATGTTTTAAAAAAAGGTTTAAGAAACGTAATGTTTAAAGAAAACATGGAGAAGTTGCTTGCACATACATTTCGAAGTTCGTTTCATGATATATTTTTAAACATTTTATAAAGCAAAATCCCTTTATTTTCTAAATAACATAAGCTTCTTCCCCCTTTTATTATTATATAGATATAATAGGGAGAAGGGTACAACTCAAATCCCAGTCTCATACATGCGATTCTCACAAAGAAGAAGCAAAGATGATGCTACCTCCAACTCATTATTCGATGTTG
>NW_017727836.1:74903-119933 GCF_001865875.1 Lupinus angustifolius | reverse complement strand
GGAAGCCTTGAACTCCACAAGCTCCTCAAAACTAATATTATCAATGGGAAGTTTTCCTTTGATAAACTTGTATTTGCTAAGAGGTTTATTAAGCTCCTTCTTATTATCCTTCTCCACTTGAATCTGGTCTTTCAGCTCTTGAAGTTGCTGGCTAAGCTAACCAATATTGTCATCATCATTTGAGGACTCACCATGACTCACATGTGATCCTTCTCCTTGGTGAAGGAACTTCTTAGTCACAGCCTCAATGCTTGGATGACCAAAAGAGTAAGCCTTGCCACCAACAGAAAATAAAAGAACAACAACTTCAACACCACAAAGAATGGATAGCTCCATTGCTTTCTTAAAAAGGCCATTTTTGCGACTAGAAAAGGTGACCAGCCTAGAGCTTTTGTTCTCCATCAATTTCATCTCAATCTTTCTGTGAGACATCGTTTCTTCCTTACCTGATGCTAGGTATTGTGAAGGTATTAAGGATGGAACAAGACTTATATAGAGAACATATCTTGCCACCTAAGAAATGAATATTATAGTAAGAGTGTAATATCTATGTATTGTTAATGTAAAAATTTATATACAGTTAGTACGTCCTTCACCATTCATTTATATTATTTTTTGAAGAGACAATGAAGATTATGTTAGGTATCAGTGGCGGAATACACCTAGAAGGGGGTGTTGAGTAGGTGTGGCGGAGCTCAACTTCCACCTTTTAGGTTTTTACACACTTGCTGAAAAATGTCCAGTTAATCGATTAAGCACTGTTCATAATCGATTAACTAGTAACAGAAAACAGAATGATTAGAACAGCAACTTGCACAGTTATTAACAAACACACAAACAGATATACAACAGATGCATTTGTGCAAGATTAACAAGATCATAGCAAGGAACAAGTATGCAAAATATTAGCTCCAAACACGCATTAAAACATCTTGAAATATAAAAGAGAAAATGATAGAAAAGATTGCGTAGGGATTTTATCGTGGTTCGTTTTGCTGTCCACTGCAAAACTACATCCAGTCCTCCCCTCTGATTTGGGACATTTTCCTTCTTCACTATGGAACACAATGTACGTTACATACAAGCTTCCAATTACAAAACTTGAACGCTCCCTTCTTGGAACCCATTGAACTTCAGCACCCTTGGTTAGACCTTTCCCAAAACCGCCTCCCAAGAAAACATTTCTTACGCGATTCAGCCCCAGCCAAGGTATCGCTCTTTATCCCAAGACCTCCAAGTCTTTGTGTGAAGAACACCTTACCTAACCGCAGCTAGAATTTTCCCAATCCTTGAATGCTTTGAGTTATTGAATGAGTACTTAATACTCAGATATTATAATAAGAATCAAAGCCTAAAAACCTAAGCAATAACTCACAAGACGTCCTAGTCTAATATGAATGTTCATGCATGAGGTTTTTGAAAATATGCAATCTTTAAAAACTATTTCTTTTCTTTTCAAGAAACAAAAGAATAATGCAAGAAAACTTTTGAAAGAAACATGCAAGATGAATATAAAAGCTAAATCCTTAGCATGATCTAATCTTTCTCCTAATTCAACACTTTCTAATAGATTCTAACAATGATGATTCATATCTATTCTCTTGTGTTTTTCACTCTTCTTTTCTACATAGTCATTTCTACAATTAGCCAGTATTTATAGAAAACAGATTTTGGCTCTTAAAAACGGTTTTTCAGTTATGCTGTTGAAACAACAGAAAAACATACACGTTAATCGATTAAGCCATGGGGTTAATCGATTAACCAATGTATTTTTAATACATGATTAAATGGTAAACTTCTTATATGTTATATGTGAAAGTGTGCATGTCAAGAGGAACACTTTGGAAACCTCTCCTAATATGTCATGGTTTTGATGAGGACAACTTGTGCCTAAAGGAGCTTAAAGATCATCAACAAATAAACGTGCTTAAGTCTTTAATTGGTACTAGGCTTAGACTAGAATCTAGTTTAAGTTGAGTCAAGGCTTAGGGCACCTAATACATGTCTCATATGCATATATCTTTTAAATCATTTCATCCATGAGATATGTCATTCATAATATGTTCATGCATTACATAAATACATGTATATGTGCATTCTAGGCATAAAACTAAGTGTTAAACATGTATCATCTAAGTGCATAACGTATTTGATATTTTGTATTTAAAAATACACTTTTAATTGATGTTAATCGATTAACCAAATCCTTTAATCGATTAACCCAACTGCTGTGAAAAGTGGTTGCTACTGGAACACGTTTTTAAATGCTGTTAATGGATTAAGGCATTACGTTAATCGATTAACCTAACTGTTTGTTAAGTTGTTGGAACTGAAAAACTGAAAAACAGAATCAGTTATGATTTTGAATCACGTTAATCGATTAAGATGGCATTTAATCGATTAACTGGGCTTCTGGACTGATTCTTTAGGAAAGAACAAGAGATTCTTTGGCTGGGGCTACGCCGAAAGAAACGTTTTCTTTATCGGTAGGAAGGGAGTCAAACCATTGAATGGTTTCTTTATTTTCTTGTAATTAGCTAAGTGTTGTAATTGAATAATGTGTATGTAATTACATTGATTCGATTATAGTGAAGGAAATCTCCCATGTCAGTCAGGAGGACTGGATGTAGTTTGCAGTGGACAGCAAACGAACCATGATAAAAATTCGTGTTGCAGGATTTGTTTTCTCTCTCTCTCTTTACTGTTTTCAATCGATTATTTGGTATAGTGAATTCAATTGATACATTCTGTTCTTATGCTATACTGGATGTTGCTCTGATACAAAATCTATAAGCTCTGTATTCGTTCCATTATCGGTTAACTATTCTGCAATTAATCGTTTTCTGTAATAGCTTACTGTTTCTGTTTAATTGATTAAAACTGTTGCGTTAATCGATTATCTTGTTTCTGTTAATCGATTAAAATTGTTTGTGTTAATCGATTAAAACTATTTTTGTTAATCGATTAAGATTGTTCTGTTAATCGATTATCTTCATCATGTAATCGATTAAATAGGGGTGATTCAGCATAAATTGTTGAGTTTCGAAAAGCGGCTATTCTAACCGCGACACCTATTCAACCCCCCCCCTTCTAGGTGTATTGTAACCACTGATACCTAATAATATGCTCATGCAATACATGATTTCCAAAATATAATGCCTTTAATGCATAAAATCAATGTATATAAATGCATGAACCTAATTATGATATATATTTTAGATGATGTCTCATTTTAAGGGATTGATTACTTTATTAAGTCTTGTGAGACTCACACCTAGGTTTACCTAACCTAGACTCAATATCTATGGCAAGCATCTTAGACTTCTAAAAAGATAATAAAGAATAATAGCATAAGTCTAATAAGACACCACTTGAGCCCTCGACATGTTGATTGTTGAGCCATCTTCAAGCTTTAACGAATTCCTTGTCTTCATCAAAACATAGGCAATGCAAACGTTGCTAATATAATCCTTGACGCTGTGCACTCTCATATTAAAAGGAATGAGGAATGATGGACTGATAGCATATAAATGTTTTTGCACTGTCAGTGTATATATTTTTCTTCTAATAGTAATTATATGTATATCAAGAAATTATTATTTTTTAGTTTTATATTTTATGTAAACGTATTATAACTTATGGTAATTCTTGGTTGGCTCATATTAAAATGTATTACTTTTTTAATATTAAAAACCACATTCATAAACATGTATTTGGATTCTTCAAAGAATGAGATTTATTTTAAAAGGAAAAATCTAAGACTTAATTTTAACATTTTCATAAATTATAAAAGGAACCCTTGGTAGGGTTTGGTATTTGGTAAGTGACCATCATAGAATGGAATGAAAAAGAATGATACACTGATAATAAAGGGATTTGAAACAAAAATGAAATGTCTTTTTAACATTAAGTTCTACTTATAAAATACATTAATTATATAGACTCAAACCCATGTGCTACATTTATTTTGGTGTCTACCTCACATTTTAAATTAATGTTTATTAGTGATATATGATTAGAAATTTTAGGCCTGCAATGGTTAAATGTGTTATCATTATTATTTTTATTAACCATATTAAAGTGATCTAATTTAAATAAGGTTTGTGGTTATCAACACAATTTTCCTATGAAGTTTTTGTGTATATATTAAATGTCTTATTTCAATTTGTATGATGACCAAAATCAGTAGTAAGAAAAATGCGGATAATCATAAAAGATTGTGAATTCAAAAGGGCATCATTTTACATGAAAGAGTGTGAATTCAAAATTATATCACTTTACATAAAAGAACATGCAATTCTTATAAATAAGGAGACATGATCCTTAGATATAGAAGGAATTTTATTCTCTTCCATTAGAGGAGGAACTAAGATTAATAATATTAATCTAAGAAAATCATTACTCTATTGACAACTTTATTCGATGGATCATCCAATTACATTTTAAGTCTATTCATTATTGGTAAAATGCCATGAATGATTTTGGTTGCATAATGGTAATATTAATATCTAATAAATTTAGGCAAAAATGGAAAACTCACTAGTCTAAATTTTTATGTCTAATCTTTATTAACTACTTTTTTTCCTAATTACTTCTGAAACTTTAATTGTTATTAAAATTGATGTCTCTATAAAAATAATGTTAAATTATTAGCAGTAAATAATTTTCACCGTGCAGTTTTTTTAATGTCAATTGTCATATTATTACTATGATTTAATTTTAAATCTAAAACTTACTTACTCTTTTATTCTCAATCAATTTTATTTTAAGGGTTTCTCGCTGATAATGGCTAACTTGCACTATTGTAATGTTATGAGCATTGTAGTAGCTAGTGGTTTCATTTTTGACATATTGATAATTTAACATTATACTTATTATATTTATTTACATATCAATTTCACCCACACTTAAAATTTAAGGAGTTATCAAAAAGAAAAAAAATTATCATAACTATTTGCAAAAGAAATAAAATGTATGAGCTTTTTTATGGATTTTTCCCTTAAATTTATCTAACACACGTATTACATATAAAGAAACAAATTAACTATTTTATTAAATGTAGGAATATAATATCTTTGCATTGTGAATTTAAAGATTTATACAGACTCATAAATCATTCATGGTCCATTTGTATTATATTTTTTTAAATGAATTTAAAGATTTATACACGCTACAGGAATGATGAATGATAAAATGACAAAGACAATGTATTAAACACTGTTAGTGCATATTTTTCCCTATCAAAATATAGATGGTCATACATATGAAAAATCTTGGTTCATTGTATCCAAAAAATAACATTAGTAGACATACTATGATTCATAGATACAGTATCAACATATCAAACTCATACACTTTAGGTACATAAATATTTTTCTCAAAAACACATTGATCATACATCTAAAAAATTAAGATTCATTCTACCAAAAAATAACATTATTTTACATACCACTATTCATTCCATCACAGTTTTATTATCAAGAGTAAATATGTTATGTTAAGCCAGTTTCCATATATCATGTCTATCAAACCATATATCATGTCTATGGATGATATAATAGATAAATGATAAATAGTTTAATATATATATATATCAATAGTATAATTTATGAGAAAAAATATATTTATTAATTGTGTATGAATTTTATACATCGTTATAATATCATCAATTGTTCATATTTAATTATTATTGACTCTTAAAAGAAAGTAATTCAAATGAATAATGACTGATATAATAATTGTGTATAAATATTTACACTGACAATGGATAGATATTACACTCATAATTTATATATTATAAATACATTATTTATTATTGACATGTTAGTGTCATTGTCTCTTAAAATATATATTAAAGATAAATGATGTGTTAACTATCTAAACTATTTTAATAGTACATGATTCATTGAACTAAAATACCAATTTCTTTCTTTAAAAAAATTATATATTATTAAAAAAAATTACAATGCATAAACATTACAATCATAATTTGTATATTAATAATACATTATATATTACTGACATGTTAATTATCATTGTCTCTTAAATTATATATTAATGATGAATAATGTGTTGATTTTCTAATTTTTTATAATATGTGATTCATTGAACTAAAAGTTAATTTCTTTCATTAAAATTTTATATATGTAAAATGACTCACAACTATTTTTATCTATTCTACTATTAATACTTTAAGGTTTTCTCTTTTATATTTTTTCCACCTTAGAAAGTAATTAACTATTCATTTATTACATCATTAATTATAAAACTATTCATTTTTAAAATATTAATTGTAATTGATGCACATTACTTTTTATTCTCCTTCAAGTCACATATAGAGTCGATGTTTCTTTTCTCTCTATTTTTTATTTTGTTTTTCTTTATTATTGTTACACAATATATTTTTCTTCAAATTCATTACTATTTTGTGCTCAAGTCACATCATTCATGCTTATTTAATTTTATTTCATCTTATTTTAATACTATTCAAAATAATGATATTTTTGTATTTTATTATTATTTTAAATAATCAAATTAAATTTAGATTCATGGTTTAGGATTTTATTATTTTAATATTATTATTGTGAATAATAACTTCTGGTGGATTTACTTTACAATATTATATTTTATTGCTGGAAGAAATAAAAGAAACTAAAGTGAAAGAGTGCAATTGGTTTAAACATGTTTCAAACTCTGTCATTCGAGAGAGACAGTCACGCATTTCGGAAGAAATTAATTCCTTATCTATGTGATGACTCTTAGTTATACAAAAACAATTATACCCATATATGGTTTGATGAAAAATATTACATTTAATTAAATTTTTATAGTGTTTTTCTCATGAATAAAAATGCATTAGTACATGAATGTGACATAATGTATGTTATTTATGATTTCATCTCTCGTGCTATAGTAAGAAAACTCATTTGGCACCGATGAACATTTTCCTTAAATTACTATATTGTTCTCTCGTGCTACAGTAAGAAAACTCATTTGGCACCGATGAACATTTTCCTTAAATTACTATATTGTTAATTTATTTTGTACAAACTTGAATGTTTTGGTTTACCAGCCTTATTACCAATGCATATACGTGTCTATAAAATAAAACTATAGGTGTTATAAATATTAATAGAATATAACAATAAAATATAAACTATAATATCTATGTATTTTAAGTATAAAAATTGATACATAGTCATTATATTATTTACTATTCATTTGTATTATCTTTTTAATTAACGATGATTAAACATGAATGGTGGATGATACAATAACAATATATAAAACTCATACACTATCACTACATACATTGTTTTCCTCTTAAACCTATATTACACATTACATTACTTACCCAAATGTTTTGTAACAGATTTTTGGCACAGTAGAGATCCTTATCCAGAATGTAAAATAAAGAAAAAATTTGATAATTTTTAATATTATTTTATTTAAAATTAATTAAATTTTGAACTGTTCAAAAATTATATAAGAGATACATTTACTTATTTGATTATTGTAAGTTTTAACACAACAAGAATTCTTTACTTCACAAATCTGAAGTCTTTCTTCCTTCCTATCTTTCTATTTAGTTTATACATAATATAACCTGATTAGAATTAGAAATATAATTAGGAATCAAAATTTTCCCATAGACTTTTGCACCAAACATTGGACACTTAATTCCATCATGGAGCATGTCATTGTCGTATGTTCACTGTAGCACAAATGCGGTGTAACATAATTATGTATCATCTTTCTATGTCACATTACAATTGCGAAATAATTTTTATATTTGAATACATTATTTATTATTAATATATTAATTATTATTGTCTCTCAAAATATATATGAATATAAATGATTGTTGACTATCTATTTTTTATAGTACATGATTCATTGAACTACAAAATTAATTTCTTTCTTTAAAAGTTTCTATATGTAAAAGACTTCAGATAATATATTAGTCATATAATCATACCTGTAAAAAACTGACCAAAATTGGTCAAAACCTGTCATGACAGTCGGTTTTCAATTGAAATATACCGATCATAACGACTACTTTCATTTAAAAGTATTATTTTTAATTAAAATGACTTATTTTTACCAAAATGTTGATATAGGGGATCAAACACCCATCTAATACATTTTCATACTTCTAAAACATGGTTTACCAACAACTGATATATTTTTTGTTTTAACAAATTTTATAAATGAAAAGAGTTATTGTCTACTTAATTGAATTTTTCAAAATTAATGTTAGTATAAAATATATCTATATTTAACTTCATCAATGTGTGGTTTAATCAGTGAATCATAGGTTGAACCACTATACCAGTATCCTGACCGGTTTGATAACCGATACGATATTAATAACATTGCTCACATTACTTTTTTCTATTCTACTTTTAATACTTAAAGGTTTTTTCTTTTATATTTTTTTAATCATAACAAATATTTAACTATTCATTTACTACATCATTAATAATAAAGAGAAATACCCAATCATAGTTTGATAAATTATTAAACTATTGATCCCACTACACCAGTCATTAAATATGAGATTAGGAGAGAGGAAAGAGAAAGACATGAGATAGAGAGAAGGACAAAAATATAAATTAATATTGTGGAATCCACAATTTAATGACGTATCAAACTATAATTGAGTGTCTACAAATGACAGGAATAAGGACTTCAGGCAAAAGACAATACAAGGTAGTTTTAGAGGTAAATCCCACAAATCAAGAGTCTAGAGAAAGCTTAAAAGAAAAAAAGGTTATTGCAGGTTGCTACCAAGGAACCCTTGTAATGGAGGGAAGCACAATATAGATGGTAAGTATTATTATTTGAGGGCGTTGGATGAGACTATGATGTAGATCCTCCAACCATCAGGATATGGGAAGAGTGGAGAGCCACACGTTAGAGACACCAAGTATTGAACCAAAACCTTAAGGCATTAGTTATATGGACATTTTCCACTTATAAACTCTTTAACTCCTCCCCTTATATCCAACGTGTGACTTCACATATGAACAATTAACCCTCTTTCATGAAACTTATTTGTGTGGCTGGAGAACTTAATAACATAATGTAATGTCGCAAAATGCTATCCGAAAATATTTAAAGATACTTTTATTTAAATAAAAAGGTTAAAATAAGTAATTCGAAGAATTGATAAATTGAAGGTAATTTTTTTTTTAAAAGAGATGTTACCACAAAAAGATTAGCCTGACTACTTGTTAATAAGGTTGACAACTGATTATGAAAATAAGGTTAACTTAGTCGATTCCTTTTTCTAAAAACTTCCCATTTCGAAATATCACATGTTGAAACTTTGCTGAAATTCAAAACTTGAATCATAAGCAAATTTAAAAACTTGATAGTATATGATACTTCTCTGATTAGTTTTCCAAAATGAGCCACATCACTTAACTATCTCACTTACCATAACATGATGCATGAGAGTTAAGTGTCGGAAATAAAAGTCAGGTGTTTGAGGCAACAACCTCTCCAAATAATACAGACTATAATCAAAATACAAATAAAATAGAGGCATATGGAATTACATCAGTTTTACTGAAAGTAAAATGGGTCCATAATACCGTCATTCAACAACAACAGCTAGAAAACTATGCTACTCAAGAATCTGAAGACTCAAGCTCGTCAGGGTCCTCCTCCATCTTGATGTCAGAATCAATAATGATCATTGGGGGATATGGCATCGGCTCCTCCCTCGCTCGATGCTCCTCGACAAGTGGGATGATAGCATGCCCCTGAACTAGAATCACGACATTAGTAGAGTACCACACTACATTAAGGATCGCCATCTCCTCCTCATCCTCATCCTCTGAGTCACTGAACTCCTGTTAAAAGGCGAAGATTTATATTCGGTGTGTTTTCTTTATTTGGTTAAGTAAGTGAACTCGGTTTTATTCTTTGTTCGCCATCTCGGCTTTGTTGAAATAAATTCCA
Organism: Lupinus angustifolius; assembly: GCF_001865875.1. Classification (NCBI taxonomy): domain Eukaryota; kingdom Viridiplantae; phylum Streptophyta; class Magnoliopsida; order Fabales; family Fabaceae; genus Lupinus; species Lupinus angustifolius. The sequence goes on along the minus strand of NW_017727836.1, from coordinate 109,964 downwards.
ATGCCGATTTAATGGTTTCAAGAATATTCCAGTTACAACTAACTTCTAATAATCATGTGAATAAGTTATTCCTTCTTTGCCTCATCTCGGCTTTGTTAGAATAAATTCTAACACCGGTACAATGGTATCGAAGCAATCCCATATTACATAATTATTAAGTACCTTTGAATACCATCTCAGTTTTGTGGAATAAATTCCAACACCGGTTTAATGGTATTCTAATGTACAAAAGTGATGAATAGTTAGTTGTTAGAAACAAATAAATAAATAAAGAACAAAAGAATAATAAAGTTAAGTGACCTTTATTTATTTACTCCCTTTCGGGTTCCTTTTATTAACAAACCAAACTTCTTCCTTAAGGAAGGTTGGTATTAAAGAATAAATAAAATGCGGAATGTAAATAACAATAAATAAAAGTTAGTAAGTTAGCTTCATCACGTTTATATATTAAAAGGTGTTCCAACAGATAAATTTATTGATAACACTTTACTATTTTACAATTTACACCTCTTTCAAGATTCAATTGTAGTATAGTATAGGGTTATGTCGAACCACAAGGAATTGCCTAATAGAATGAATCATATGAATATGTCAATGCACAAATAATGAGGGAAGATATTTTGGTTGTTTTTTATTTCATTTGATATGCACATAAACACTTAATGAGAAACATAAACTAAGTAATACCAAATTCTTAAGGAGACAAGATCATTTTGAATGATGAAAGTATTCTCAACTTCTTATGTAATTGAACTACTTAGACAAGTTCTTATGTTTTACTTTCATTAACTCCCAACACCAAGTTCTTATGTTTTACTTTGATTAACTACTTAGACAAGTTCTTATGTTTTACTTTGATTAACTCCCAACACCAAGTCTTTACATCCATAAATTGATTCTTGATTACACTGTGATTATTAACACTTAGCTCAAATCACATAATATAATTAAAACAAAAATCAATAAATACAGAATCATAAAAGAGATAGGGAAAGAGAAAGTGCTCAAGGATTTTTATCCTAGTTCGTTTGTGGGTTCACTTGCAAACTACATCTAGGTCTCCCCTTCTGATCTTGGGAGATTTTTCTTCACTATTGGAAATAGATGTTTTATTATAAGCACTCTTTCAATATACCTAGAAAGAACTCCATTCTTGAACCCGAGTTGTTGAGCCTACACACTCAGTTTGACCATTCTATACGCCTACTAGGATACCAACCATTCGCGAATTTGGCTCGAACCGAAGTATTGCTCGATCTAAGACTTCCTGCTCCATGAAGATAACCAATTCTCTAATGTGATTGTGCTAACATACCACGAGAACAATCCTTATGATTCACAAAATTAGTCGAGTTATTTGCACACTAAATACACAGATGGAACTCTAAAATCGGCTCTACAACCCTCTAGATAAATCTCAAAACAACCTTAAACTAAATGTGAAGATTATGTAGGGTTTTTCAAATGAATGAAAAAAAGATAGCACTATGAAAATAATTTCTCTCTTTTCTCTCTTAGAAAACTATGCAAGAAATCTTTCAAAGATAATGCTTTGAAAATTCAGCTATCAGAATCTTGGGTTTTCGTTTTCTCTCAATGTAAAGAAATGAAAGTTTGTGAGTTATGCACATGAGTTAAACTAATAGCTTTTATATCAAAAAAATTTTAACTGATGTTAATCGATTATGAACATACTTAGTCGATTAATGTGCTAATGAAAAATTGCTTTTCAGTTAAAGCTTAATCGATTATCAATATCTTTAACTGATTAATAAGGCAGAAATCATGAGAGGTTAGCTACTGTAACACCTTTTAATTGATTACATCAATCCTTAATCGACTAACGAATTTCAACAAGATATAATTGATTATCAATTATGTTAATCAATTAATATATATGAAAATGGTTTTCCCTATTGCATGGTAAACATTCTATTTGCCTGCTTGAGCAACTTGGTCTGTGCCAGGTTGGGTCTGACCGTACCAGGCTGGTATCCAGGTCAGCTCAGCGTGGCTTGGTCCATGCTAAGCTGCCTACTTGAGCACCTTGAGTTTGACTGATTTTTCTTGTTGTACCATAAGTCTTTATTCTCTTTTCTTTTTTTTCTAAATCCTACATGTTAGGTATCAGTGGTTACAATACACCTAGAAGGGGGGGGGTTGAATAGGTGGATTCTTTTAACAGTTATATAGTGTGATTCTCTAGGTGATGATTGATATCTCGCACACATGCATACACTGAACATGATATCAGGTCTACTTGCAGTTAAGTAAAGTAAAGACCCAATCATACCACGATACTTCGTTACCTCGATTGCTTTTCCTTTCTCATCTTTGTCTAAGTAGCAAGCAGATGCCATAGGTGTGGAAGCTTCCTTACATTTGTCCATTTCAAATTTCTTGAGTAGCTCTTTGCAGTATTTCGCCTGATGGATGAATATCCCACTTTCTAGCTGCTTTATCTGCAATCCTAGAAAGAATGTGAGTTCTCCCATCATAGACATTTCGAACTCCCCCTGCATCATCTCAGAAAATTCTCTACACAAGATATCATTAGTAGATCCAAATATTATGTCATCTACATAGATTTGTACAAGCAGAACATGATTTTCTGATTTTCTAATAAAAAGCGTTGTGTCAACCAAGCCTCTCTCGAACCCTTTTTCTAAAAGAAAGGTACTAAGTCTGTCATACCAAGCTCTAGGAGCTTGTTTGAGACCATATAGTGCCTTTTTAAGTTTGTAAACATGGTTCGGATATTTAAAATTTTCAAAACCAGGCGGTTGGTCAACATAAACTTCTTCTTGAATGTATCCATTCAGGAAGGCGCTTTTTACATCCATTTGAAAGAGTTTGAAGTTCATTAAAGATGCAAAGGAAAGAAGCATTCTGATGGCCTCTAGTCTGGCTACAGGAGCGTAGGTTTCGTCATAATCGATACCCTCCTCCTGGTTGTAGCCTTTGGCCACCAAACGTGCTTTATTTCGAATTATTAAGCCAGATTCATCAAGTTTATTTCTGAAGACCCATCGAGTACCAATTACGGGATGATCATTAGGTTTGGGGACCAAGTCCCACACATGATTGCGCTCAAACTGGTTTAGCTCTTCTTGCATAGCTATACCCCAGTGTACATCCTCAATGGCCTCATCAACGGTCTTAGGCTCAATTTGCGATACAAAAGCTACAAAATTACAGAAATTTCGTAAGGAACTACGGGTTACCACTCCCGTAGATATGTCACCTATAACTTTATCAATTGGGTGAGCTTTCTTTGTTTTCCACACGGTAGGCATGTCTGAGTGCTCTTGAGGTTCGATTTGACCTTCATCATTGGCTCCTTTTTCATTATCCATGTCCTTGGAGTATGCTTCTTCCAAAGCACCTGCAACATCATCAGAAACGACCTTTCTCTTCTCTTTTGGAGAAGATTCGTCAAACTGTACATGGATAGACTCTTCAACTTGCATTAAATATTTGTTAAAGACTCTGAACGCTTTGCTATGAATCGAGTATCCCAAAAATATTCCCTCATCGGCTTTAGAGTCGAATTTCCCTAAGGCCCGCTTTCCATTATTTAATATAAAACATTTGCAACCGAAAGCGTGAAGATGGGATATATTTGGTTTGCGGCCTTTTAAAAGTTCATAAGGAGTTTTGTTCAAGTTTGGCCTTAAGAGTACTCGATTTATAACATAGCATGCAGTATGAACTGCATCAGCCCAGAAGTACTTGGGGGTATTACTTTCGTTAAGCATGGTTCTCGCTAATTCTTCTAAAACACGATTTTTCCTCTCTACAACTCCATTTTGTTGTGGAGTGCGAGGAGCAGAGAACTGATGCAAAATGCCATGCTTATCACAGAATTTGTCGAACTGAAAGTTCTCAAATTCTCCCCCGTGATCACTTCGTATATATATTATTTTTAGGTTAAGTTGGTTTTGGATTTGCTTGGCAAGATTTTTAAAATTTTTGAACGCGTCGCTTTTTGATGATAAAAACAATGTCCATGTAAATCTAGAGAAATCATCAACAATAACTAGAGCGTAGTAACTACCACCAAAACTCATGATTTGTGATGGTCCAAACAAGTCCATATGGAGTAGCTCCAAAGGTCTTGAGGTGGATATCACATTTTTATTTTTAAAAGAGTTTTTGGTTTGTTTACACTTTTGACAAGTGTCACAAATTTCTTTAGTTTTAAAATTCAATTTTGGTAGCCCCTCAACTAGTTCGTTTGATGATAATTTATCTAGATGCTTTATATGGATATGTGCAACACGTCTATGCCATAGCCAGATGTCATCTTCTTTAGAAATAAGGCATTTTGAAAATAATGTAGTGACATCGTCCAAATTAACCATGTAAATATTATTTATACGGTGACCAACAAATTTAACGTTATTAGATAAAATATCACGAATGACACAACAATCAGAATCGAAGGATACACGATTACCTTTATCGCAGAGTTGGCTTATACTCAACAAGTTATGTTCTAGTCCTTCAACATAAAGGACATTATCAATCAGAGTTTGGGATGAGTTACCAACTGTTCCTGTGCCGAGTATCTTTCCCTTGTTGTTGTCTCCATAAGTGACGTATCCTTTTCCTTTAAGTGAGAGATCCAGGAAATTTGATCTATCACCTGTCATATGCCTCGAACACCCACTATCTAAGTACCATTTTTGTCCATGTGTTCGGAGACATACCTGCAAAATAGATTACTTACTTTTCTCAGGTACCCAATTGGTGTTGGGTCCTTTTCTGTTAGTGATTAGGGAATTATCTCCCTTCTTTTTCCATACATAAACTCCGCTAGGTATACCATACTTTTTGATATAGCATGAATGATAAGTATGACCATATGTGTTACAATAAAAACAAGTAGGAGAATGCTTATGATATTTGTTTTTAGCTTGAGCTACCGGTTTTCTATATGGTCGCTTCTTTTTAGCAGTGCGAGTATAACCTAGACCAGTTCGATCACCAACATTTCTAGTTTGATTAAGCAGGTTATCTAATTGCAGTTTACTGTTTGTGAGACGTGTGAGTTTTTCATTTAGTTTAAAATTGTCCTCTTGCAAAGTCTCGCAAGTCTCACAGACAGGTTTTTGACATAAGTTACTAGCAGAGCAGTTACATGAACTACAAGAATAGATGAGATCTAAAGTTTCATTTTCCAGTTTTAATTCATCTAATTCTTTTTGTAATTGGCTTATTTTTTGTTCGTTTATCAGGATTATTCTTTTCCTATCAATGTTAATTCTAGCCAATTTCTTTAATTCATCATGCAACTCGACATAAGCATCATACAATACATCATAAGGAGGTGAATCATTCGAAGTGGATGAGGTGTCAGAATATACCTCATCATTGCCCTTGCATGAGTCTGAATTTGTATTGATGTCAGATCTGGCCATCAGACACAGCTTTGCTGACTCCTCCTCACTATAGGTGCTCGATGTCGATTCCTCCTCAGGTACATCCCAAACGATGTAAGCTTTCTTGGATTTGAAGTCCCTGGGAGTGCTCTTCTCTGAATCAACCTTCTTTAGGTAGGTTGGACACTGAAACCTCATGTGCCCTACCTTTCCACACTCATGGCAAGTGAAGCGATCCTTGTTATTCTTGCCTTTACTGGTTGACTCTTTCGCTTCCTTCTTTTGAAACTTTTTGAGTCCTCCTTTTCTTTTAATGAATTTGCTAAATTTTCGGACTAGGAGACCCATAGTTTCATCATCTAGATCGGAATCAGATTCATCATCAATTTTCTCTTCTTTGTCTTTGGAGGTCGTGGCCTTCAAAGTGATGCTCTTCTTCTTCCGGTCTGATTCTTCATTCATGGTCAAGCGACCCAACTCCATTTCATGCTCTTGAAGTTTTCCAAATAAAGTAGCTAAAGGCATAGAATCTAAATCTTTAGACTCAACAATTGCAGTCACCTTTGGTTGCCATCTCCTGTCAAGACAACGCAAAACTTTATTAGTTAGTTCACCTCTAGCAAATGATTTATCGAGAGCAACTAAATGGTTGACAATATGAGTGAATCGCTTTTGCATATCACATATTGATTCGCTTGGTAACATGCGAAACAACTCATATTCGTGGGTCAGCGCGTTCAGTCTTGCGCGCTTGACTTCGCTAGTGCCTTCGTGAGTCACTTGTAAAGTGTCCCACATTTCTTTCGCATTATGGCACTGCGAGACCCTAAAGAATTCATCATATGATAGGGCCGATGTGATGATGTTTTTGGCGCGCAGGTTATGCTGGACCTTTTTGCGCTCATCATCGGTCCATAAACTTTTCGGTTTATCTTTAGGTTGATCGTCCACAAGATGTTGTGGAACGTAAGGGCCGTTGACTACGGATTCCCAAATATCCGAGTCTATGGCCTCAATAAAAATTTGCATGCGCACTTTCCAGTAGGCATACCCTTCACCACTGAATATTGGTGGTCGATTAATGGATGACCCATCACCACCAAATGGATTTGAAGAACCCATTCCTTTTCCCTTTAGGATCACGAATACGCGGTTGAGCTAGCACTTCGTACTAGCTCTGATACCACTTGTTAGGTATCAGTGGTTACAATACACCTAGAAGGGGGGGGTTGAATAGGTGTCGCGGTTAGAATTACCGCTTTTCGCAAATCAACACTTAATGCTGAATCAACCCTATTTAATCGATTAAGGAGAAAAGGATAATCGATTATAAGCACAGTCTTAATCGATTAACACAAAAAACAGTTTTAAACAGAAACTATTTTAATCGATTAATAGAAACAGTATAATCGATTAACACAGGAATATTAATCGATTAAACAGAACCAGTAAGCAATTACAGAAACGATTAAATGCGAAACAAATAACCGATAACAGAACGAATACAGAGCTTACAAATTTGTATATCAGAATAGCTTGCAATACAACAAAAGAACAGAATGTATTAGTTGAATCAAATATACAAATTAAATCGATTGAAAAACAGTAAAGAGAGAGAGAGAAACAAATCCTGCAAATCGAATTTTTATCCTGGTTCGTTTGCTGTCCACTGCAAACTACATCCAGGCCTCCCGGCTGACTTGGGAGATTTCCTTCACTATAATCGAATCAATGTAATTTACAAACACATTATCCAATTACAACACTTAGCAAATGACAAGAAATCAAAGAAACTATCCAATGGTTTGACTCCCTTCCTACCGATAAAGAAAACGTTTCTTTCGGCGTAGCCCCAGCCAAAGAATCTCTCGTTCTTTCCTTTTCTTACACTCTAAGCTATGAAGAAACACACAATCTCTACTGGTGATACGACACCAAGAGATTCCCTTTCACAACAATTACACAAGAATTACAAGAGTAATATTAAGCTATACCTAAGCTCAAATACAACATGAAGGCTTTACTCTAATGCACATTTAACACAAACACATGTGAAATGACAAGTATTAGTTATGAAAACAGAAGTTACAGAATTATAAAATTCATGAAAAACGCATCAAAAATATGCATGAACATGTGAGGGAAAACATGAGAGATTATAACATGAAATGCACTCAATCCTAAAGCAAGGAATCTCTCATTTCTAAACTCACTAATGCAATTAACAAATAGATGCAGCAATTAACACGTAGAATGCTCTAACTCTCTAATAAATGCAACATGCAACTTATGAGATTAATTCTGAAAACGCAGTTTATAAAGAATCAGTCCAGAACCCCAGATAATCGATTAAATACCTTCTTAATCGATTAACGGGACTAAAAATCATAACTGATTCTGTTTTTCAGTTTTTCAGTTTTAACAACTTAAAAATCAGTTAGGTTAATCGATTAACGTAAACCTTTAATCGATTAACTGCATTACAAAAACGTGTTCCAGTGGCAACCACTTTACACAGCAGTTGGGTTAATCGATTAAAGGTATGGTTAATCGATTAACACTAAATAAAATGTGTATTTTCAAATAGAAAACATCGAATATGTTATGCACTTAGATAATACATGTTTGACACTTAGTTTTATGCCTAGAATGCATATATACATGTATTTATGTAATGCATGAACATATTATCAAATGAACATATCTCATGGATGAAATGATTTAAAGATAAATGCATATGAGACATGTTTTAGGTGCCCTAAGCCTTCGACTCAACTTAAACTAGAAACTAGTCTAAGCCTAGTACCAAATAAAAGACTCAAGCACGTTGGATTGTTGGTTATCTTCAAGCACTTTTAGGCACACGTTGTCCTCATCAAAACCATGACGTTCAAGGAGAGCTTTCCAAAGTGTTCCTCTTGACATGCACACTTTCACTACAAAACACATGAAAGAGAAATATTAACACAAATATACAAGATTGTGATATTTTATCCAAAAAGTATTGTTTTTAAGTTGGCTTTTCTCAATTATGCTTAAGATAAGTGCCATAAAAGTGTATGAAATTTAGGTATGTTTGGCACTTATCAACTCCTCGATCGTCATGTCGTTCCTCCAAGCTCTAGCCTCCTGCCTAGCCCAAAACTCGGCTATCAGGCAGTCTGCCTCCACAACAACGGGGTCTGGCCCGCAGTGAATGCCCTTCTTCACTATCCGAGTGAAGATACAGTGATGACCCATCCGCCTCGGTACCAGATGAACATACGTATTATCATATGAGAAAGGTACAACCCTAGGAGAGTCGTTAGGAACAACTGACCTATGTGAGACATGCGAAGCAGCTCTCACGGTCCGGGAAATGATGAGCGGATTTGGTCCATCCCCAAGGAAGGTCATTGCGATCTCAAACTCTCCATTGTAGCTTAAAGCATTGATTCTGCTATTAACTGGTCGAAAGTGAGCTATACACGGCCCAATGTAGAACCAGGGATCACCTCTGCGTACCCATGTCCCCTCGGGTCTTGTCGAATTGAAATTTTGTCCTCTCTACGGGTATTTAAGACCACCCATACCAAAACAACACAACCACATAGAAAAGAGGGAGTAAAACTTTTAATGAATGCACTTCATTGACAACGTAGGATTACATAGAACATGGCATTAAGATGGCATACAACAATAACAATATAAGCAAGCATTTGAATAGATATAACATGTGAATGTTCATGATGTATGATGATTGTAACTTGAGATAGGGGGATAATTTCCTTCAAATACAATAAACAAGTGTTATGCATAATCACCCTCCAAACTCCATATCAAGTCTAACCTCTCTACCTTGGAAACAACCGGGAGTACAAGACATTCTACCAAGCCACAATCCATATATATTCAGACATCATGCACCAAAGTGTTGCACAGAGTGCGGTACCAATGTCCCTACGTACGATGCCATATTTTGCGCTTTCATATTCTCTCTCCATCAATCCTAAATTGTCAAGAGGGTGTAGAGTCCACTTAGTTTCGAATATAGAGTTATCCTGGTCTAACGGATTGCAATCATTCGGACCCTCACTAGACTACTTTTGATGAATCACCACCATTGTCGCCTCTATCCAAATCTCGGGACATCTCTGTCATCATCCGGTTCCTCTTTCAATCCTAAGCTTCGGTTCGTGCATATGCTCAATGTCATTCACACTTCATGTGAAACATGATTTTTTTTTTAAATTCCTTGGATTGGCCCATCCTAAGTCATCTCCTTCTTAGTCATCTATGCCCAATGCTAGAGGAATGCTTCTTGTGGGACCCGATCTGTCTCCTATTTTCCAATAGCGGATATTCTACGAATTTTGGCTTTACTCGGCTCGTCACTACACTTCGAGTATGACGCATATACAATCATGCATATCCTTAGGTACCCGATAAGTTATTACACATTTCCCATAACCATATACACATTTCTCTCAATCTCTTAGCTCATATGGTTTGCTGAACTCACCGTCCAAAGGTTGGCAATTGACCCATACCACCTCTAAGTATCTAAAAGGACTACACTCGTATATTTTCAATCTCACATCGTACTATATGATTAGTTCATTACTCATTCCCTCATTCCTAGGGGGTTCTTTTACATATTAACTTACTTTCTTACCCAAGTTATATATATGTATATATATATATATTTATATATTTATATATATATATATGTATGTCCAGTTTAACCGGCATGCAGTTTAATTACTGAACCACCAGTTGAACTACTGTACCACTATACCAGTACGCTCAGTTTGATAACCGATACAATTTTAACAACACTGGCTAAAAGAGATACTAAATAAAAAGTATAAAACAAACGGCACATATTGAAGTAATATAATAATATTATTCGTTAGATATATCATCATCACATTTATTTCAGATATAACATACAAGGAATTGTAGATAGTTAAAAATGGACACATCATATAAATATGACTGGGCTATGAATTTACATATGGGTTAGTCCAAACAACACACTAATCATTAGCCCATAGAAATTTCTAACTATCAAACCCTCCAAACTGTGAATACGTTTGGAGACCCTAATGTCATATTCTAAGACAATTGTGTTACGATGGTTCTCCCTCACCTCGAAGTGTCGAAGAAGTCCTTCAACTCACGATCTAATTGGTCTCGTCCATCTGCACAACGTTCCACTCCGTCTCTATATCCTCACATGAAAAACCAATTTTTTTTGTTAAAACAATGCCATTATACTAAAATGTCGTTAGCCATATTTTATGGACTCAGGCGATATTTTCTAGTTGTTGGTTCTCATGAAAACTTACTTAATTTGCAAAACCACTTTGTTTTAGAAATGATTTATGGTTTTGTCCCAACTAATAAAATGTTCAGAATGTCATAAAAAGTCGGTATACCAAAAATTAGGTTCTTATTATGAAAATTATGAAAATACCCTTTATAGACTCTTTTTATAAGATTACTCTAAACTGTCCAAAATACACTACAACTATTGTTTTGGTTCTTCAAATTGAATAGTTCCAAACAGAGACTACCCTTGAAATAGTCTTAGTAGTTTACATATGATTTTTTCAGATTTGTCCATCGCGTTTTACTAATTCTAAGGTCATTATCAAAGTAACAGTACCATACTTTAAAGAGAGCAAAATACACTATATTTATCTAAAATATGCTTCAAAATGAAAATTCCAGAAATGAAACTCATGTTTATTTTTCATAAATAGTTCATATCTGAAACATTTTACAAAGATATTCTGATTTCGATTTAATATGATTTTTCATAAAACGTTCATATCCGGAACATTTTAAGATGTTCCACTCTCTTTGTCAACCTCAAAAGGTGAATTGTAAAAGGATTACAATCACGGGGGTTTCATAAGTATTTAACATTTTAAAACAAATGGTGTGTTCTTAAATGTAAGATTACTTTAAGCATGGTTTTTGCATATAACACTATACAACCACCATAATCAACATTCTTAGAAAGAAAGAAAAAGATGAACACCTTCCAATTAGTGGTAGGGTCCGGTTGTGACAAAGTACAAGAAGAGGAAGATTTTTTCATGCAACTCTTGCCTTATCCTAGCTTAAAAGCTCACCAAGATCATAGGTTCCGCAATCTACCTCAACCTCACCATTAACTACTCTAACCTCATTCTTAAAGCATAAACTTTCATAAATATACATAAAAAAAATATTACATGGGTTGAATAAGAAAGAAAATGAGTTAAAAGTCCCAAATAAGTAGTTACATAGTGCAAAAACCAAGACTTTCAAGCATTTTTGTGTAGGTTGAAGTTGCAAAACTCCTTCTCTCACTACTCCGCACGATTTTGGGAAGAAGAAGAGAGGGATGAGAGCTTCTCTCATCTCTTTAGTTTAGTGTGTGTGTATGTGGAAAAATGAGAGTAGTTGTCTTTTATGTAATATGCCCTTATCATAAAGATGAGACAAAAGGGTGACTTATTCTTACTTCATTAAATGCATGGCAACTCTAGATGCCTTCCCTTTGGCTTGTCTTACAAGTAAAAGACATGATTATGTAATGCAAAAAGGACACTCTTTTGTCTTTTTCCAATACTCTTCAAATTTGAAAATTTTCATGGAGGAAAGAAACCTATACCGAGAATTTCACACTCGATCGATTAACATTGTGTAGATAGAAACATTATATTGATCTATACTATGCAATTCCTCATGTTGTACGAGGTGTAAAAGTTCGAAAACAAAACTATTTGGGTTTACACTCGATTTGACTGTAAAACATGAATTAAAACTGATTTTTGTACTTAAAATTCGGTTTGTCACTCTGATAATAAAAGCCCACTCTATACTGAGTGTCAGATGAAGATCATAGTCAGATTCCATTTTAAGGGTTTCTGATTCGATATTATCATTGGATAATATATAGGATTATCGTATCCGTGAGTATCTCACTTACTCTATGATTATCTAAATATTACGAATTATTAAAAGATATTAATTTCTTAATATATTAATAATTCATTTAACATGTTTGGAAAAATCACGGTGTTACAATCCTCCCCAACTTAAAAGAATTTTCGTCCACGAAAATTAGGCATACCTAGTTGAAACAAATGGGGATATGATTATCGCATGCTACTCTCTAGATCCCATGTAGCATCCTCACCCTTGGACTGACTCCAAATCACTTTCACCAAAGTGATTTCCATACCTCGCAAATGCTTTACACTACGATCAGCAATCCCCAATGGTAGTGACTCAAAAGTGAGATTTTCCTTGAGTTGTATTGTATCAGGTTCGATTACATGCGACGGGTCAAGAATGTAATTTCTAAGTTGTGAGACATGAAAGACATTATGGAGGTTTGAGAGTAAAGGGGGTAAGGCTATCTGATAAGTTATAGGGCCAACCTTTTTGAGAATTTGGTAATGTCCTATGAATCTAGGAGTAAGCTTTTTAGGTTTTAAGATACAGCCAATACCAGTTTCGGAACTACTCTCATGAATATGTGATCACCTTAATCAAAATGGAGGGGTCTCCTTCTCTTGTCATGGTAACTTTTTTGTCTACTTTGAGCAATCTTCATACTTTCCCTTATTATCTTTATCTTCTCTGTTGTCTTCTGGACCACATCGGGTCCTAACATCATGTTCTCACCTGTTCCAAACTAGCACAACGGGGTCATACACTTCCTTATTTAAAGAGCTTCATAAGGTTCCATCGCAATACTTGAATGAAGGTTGTTATTGTAGGTAAACTCGATCAATGGTAGATATACATCCCAACTCCCCGATGCTCAAACACACATGCTCTAAGCAAATCTTCCAACAATTGGTTTGTTCTTTCTAACAGACTGTTGGCTTTTGGTTCATAAGCAGAACTCAAACTCAATTTTGTACCCAATGTGATTTATAAACTTTGCCAAAACTTAGACGTAAAACGAGGATCTCTGTCTGAAATGATGTCGAAAGGTACTCCATGAAGTTTGACTATCTCATTGATCTACAAATCCGCCAATTTCTAAGGAATACTTAATATTTAATGGTAAGAAATGCGTGGTCTTAGTTAAATGATCCACAATCATCCAAATCGAGTTGTATCCCTTTTGCGTCTTTGGAAAACTCGTAACAAAGTCCATTGCTATACTATACCACTTCCAAATAGGAATTGCTAAGGTTTGTTGTTCTCCTTCGGGTCTTTGATGCTCGATATTCAGTTTTTGACACACTGAATAGCGAGACACATATTCTGCTACTTCCCATTTTATTCCTAACCACCAGAACATCTTCTTAAGGTCTTGGTAAATTTTAGTGGTTCTAGGATGAATACTCAGCTTGCTCTTGTGAGCCTCTTCTAGAATCATATCCCTTACTTTTGGTTCTGAAGGTATACAAATCCTATCCTAATACCTTAGAATTCCATCTGTTCCTTCCAGGAATTTTGTTTCCTTGTCTGTACCAGACAGATTCTTTTTGGCTTGTAGTTCTTCATCTACCTTTTATAGCTCTTTCACCTGAACTAAGAAGTCCTTTGTGATGGTCAACATTCTCAAAATCAGACTCTTATGTTTAACTTGTACATCCAAATTGATATCTAAAAAATATTCTATTAACCTTATCTCCCTTCCTATCCTGGCTGATATATGCAGAGACATCCTACTTAATGCATCTGCTACTACATTATCTTTTCCAGGGTGATACTGAAGTTCAAATTCGTTGTCCTTAAGTAGTTCCACCCATCTTATCCGTCTTATATTTAGATCCTTTTGATCATCAAGTACTTCAAGCTCTTATGATTTCTAAAGACCTCAAATATTGTCTCGTAGAGATGGTGCCTCCATTTCTTTAAAGCAAGTACCACTTCCGTTAGCTCCAAATCATGAGTAGGGTAATTCTGTTCATGTGGTTACAGTTGTCTAGATGCATACGAAACTACTTTTCCTTCTAGCATCAGAACACATCCTAGACCTTACTTTGACACATCACAGTACACATTGAAAATTTTACCTGGGTCTAGTAAGACTAACACTATTGAGGTTGTTAGCCTCTTCTTTAGCTCTTAGAAGTTTGCTTCGCACTTCTCTGTCCATGAGAAAGGTTGTCCCTTTCTTGTCAACATTGTCAATGGTAAAGCCAACTTTGAGAAACCTTCAATGAATTTATAGTAGTAACCAGCCAACCCAAGGAAGCTTCGTATTTTTGCAACTGTCTCGAGTGTTTTCCAATCCGTCACTACTTCTACCTTAGTTGGGTCCACTGTGATCCCATCGTTGGAAATCACATGTCCAAGGAAGTCCGCAAATTCCAACCAAAACATGCACTCTAACAACTTTGCATATAATTGCTTTTCCTTTAGGGTCTGCAACACAATCTTCAGATGTTTTGCATGGTCATCCATGTTCTTGGAGTATATGAAAATATCGTCAATGAAAACAACCACAAATGAATCCAGATTAGGGTGGAAAACCATATTCATGTAATCCTTGAATACAACAGGTGTGTTGGTAACAAAAAAAGGCATCACCAGGTACTCAATGTGTCCATATCGGGTTCGGAAAGTAGCTTTGGAATATCTCATTCTTTGACCCGAATCTGATGGTATCCCGTTATAAGATCAATCTTTAAGAAAATTGTTGCTCATCTTAGCTAATCCATCAAATTATCAATCCTAGGCAGGGGATACTTGTTCTTCACTAACACTTTGTTCAACTATCTGTAGTTAGTGCACACCCTCATGCTACCATCCTTCTTCTTGACAAACATCAATAGACCGCCCCATGGTGATACACTTGGTTGAATGAATTGCTTCACCAACAGATCTTCCAATTGCAAATTTAGTTCTGCTAGTTCCAAAGGCGCCATTCTATATGGTGCCATAGAGATTGGTCTCGTTCCTAGAATTAGGTCGATAGCAAACTCTACTTGTGTGACAGGTGGCAAACCAGGTCTGTCTTCAGGAAAAACCTCTAGTTAGTTGCACATGATGGGTAAGCTTTCGATATTTTGACCCTCCTTCCCTTCAATAGTTGCTAAGAGAAAACACACCATGGTCCCTCCTTTAAGACATGTTCCGACTGAATTAGCATTCGGGTAGCTCGATGAATCAGGAGACGTCTTTTGGTGATTAGGGTCACTAAAAACTATGGTTTTATCGAAATAGTTCAAGAGTACATGGTTGGTTGACAACCAATCCGTCCCTAGAATTACATCTAGGTGGACTAAAGATAAGCATATCAAGTCTATTAAAAAGATTCAATCGTCTATCTTAACAGGGTATTGGGGACATAAAGTTGATGCTACTACTAGGGAATTAGTAGGGGTAGACACAATGAGATCATATGAAAGTGAACAGACATCCAATTTTAACTTTTTCACAACATCACTAGATATGAAAGAATGAGTCACGCCTGAATCAAACATTACAATTAAGGGAATATCATTAATGAGACACGTAGCTTGAATGAGTTCCTCAGCTCCTGCGGCTTCCATTCCGTTCATGGTAAACACTTTTCCTTTCATCTTAGGCCCACCAGCATTGATAGCATTCAGCTCATCCTTCTTAGCAAGTTGTGGGCAATCCTTCTCGAAGTGTCTGACTTGCTCACAGATATAACGACGACTACTAACACTAGGGCAAACTGTCCCATGATGTGGACGACGACAATGAGAACACTAGGGTGCTCCATTTCCATTTCGTCCACCCGCCTTGTTGAATTGAGATCCATGAGTACTGTGATGTTTGAATCATTGTCTGTGATGCGCAAAAGGTGGATTGTATGGTTTGCGGTTGTTTTGGAATATCTTTCCTTTTCCTTTCCTTTGCACCATATTCCTTTGTGGTCCAAAGTTGATTTGAGGAACATAAATCTTCGCAACAACACTTTTAGCTTTCAAACTATCCTCATACATCCTGCACCTATGTACCAAGGTTGGAAAGTTTCCAATCTGTTGGTGCACAAAATTCACCTTCAAGTCGTGTTTCCAATCTCTCATTATCTCCTTGATTGTAGTGAGGTGCATACTTGGCCAACTCCTCGACTGATAGATAGATTCCCTTGTTCCAAGTGCAAGAAGTCCATCTCCTTCTTTACCCTCATGTCTAAAGGAAAGTACTTAGCCAGAAACTTCTCTTTGAAAGAAGTCCAGGTGATTCCTTGATGCTCATGCATCATCTGGCGCTTTGTGTAACTCCACCAATTTTCAGCCTCTTTCACCAACATGTACTTGACATAAGTAATCTTCTGCAAAAGATGGTGGGTTATGCTTATAGAACTCGCCCAATCCTCGTAGTTCCATTTGTCATGGCACATTTTGGTTTTGAGTCGCCTGATGGTTTAGGTTATTCAAGTTAGCATTGACACCTAACAACATAACCACTAACTCCATCATGAAAGCAATGCTTGGAGCTCCATGTCCATCCATACTTAACTTGCACGTATTTATTGCTTCAAACTACACAATCCTTGAAAAGGCTACAGACTAAATTAATATGGCTCTTCAGAAAAATGAACAACTTCACAATTCCACACAACAAACAATCAGAATCACATAAAAAATCATATAAGGCTATGCCCTAAGTCGTATAAGATTGACTCAGCTCTGATACCACTAAATGTAATGTCCCGAAATGTCATCCGAAGATATTTAGAGATTTTTTATTTTAATAAAAAGGTTAAACTATGTAATTCGAAGAATTGATAAATTGAAGGTAAATTCTTTGTTTTCAAAAGAGATGTTGCCACAGAAAGATTAACCTGAATACTTGTTAAAAAGGTTGACATATGACTATGAAAATAAGGTTAATTTAACCGATTCCTTTTTCTCAAAACTTCCCATTTTGAAACGTCGCATGTTGAAACTTCACGGAAATTCAAAACTTGGGTGATAAGCAAATTTAAAAACTAGATAGTATATGATAGTTCTCTGATTATTTTTCCGACATGAGCCACATCACTTAACAATCTCACTTAGCATAACCTGATGCATGAGAGTTAAGTGTCAGAAATAAAAGTTAGGTGTTTGAGGCAACAGTCTCTCCAATAGTATAGACTATAATCAAAATACAACCAAATCATATGCATCTGGAATTACATCAATGTTACCGAAAGTAAAATGGGTCCATAATATCGTCATCTGACAACAACAACTAGAAAACTATGCTACTCATGAATATGAAGACTCGGGCTCATCAGGGTCATCCTCCATCTTAGTGTCAGAATTAATGATGATCACTAGGGGATAAGACACTGGCTCCTCCCTTGCTCGATGCTCCTTGACAAGTGGGGTGACAACATGCCTCGAAACTAGAACTACAACATTAGCAGAGTACCACACTGCATTAGGGATCGCCATCTTGTAACATGTTGATTTTATATGCACATTTTATTAATTATTTAGTTGACAAGCAATTAATTTTAGAAATTAATCAGCTTTGATTTAGGCAAAACCTCAGTTGAGTTTTAGTCTTGTATCGTGATTTCCAAATTTATGGTAAATTTGCATAAGTTTTTTAGACAAAAAGTCTTCGGGCCTCTTTCGGGCCCAAATTCACCACAATTTCGGCCCAAAAGGTGATTTTTGTGTTCTATAACTGGGAAATTGAATTCCAATTGCGCCATTGGCTTCGAAATATTATTTCGAGTCAAATTTGACACCAAGTTTGTCCATAACTCAACTATATATATTTTTCACTCTTAAATCCAAGTTTTGACGTTCTAGATGTAACCCTAAATCAGGAGATTGTAAATCTCCGACCGAGTTTTAGTTGACCCGACTCGGGTATGGTTTTAATCGCAATGTTTCATCACATTAGTCACATCACTAAGGTGAGGGAGAATACATCATGACATAGTGGTGTCAAAATATGACATACGGACCTCGTAAACTATGTCAAAAGTTTGGAGTTGTTATGGGTATCAAGAAATCATGTACTTAATCAATTGTATATTTGTTGAAGTTAGGTATTTGTATGGAGTAATGTTGTGTTTATCCATGAATGAACATTATTCGAATAACAATGACATGATAATCGATTATCTAAGCCCTCGCTTGAGCGACAGGCTCTCGCTTGGACGAGAAGTCTTTAGCGAGTTGAGCATGCTTCTATCGCTTGAGTGATAGCTCTCGCTTGGGCGAATGGTCCCAATAATTTTTGACTTGTTTTCGTCGCTTAAGCGCCATTCTCTCGCTTGGGTGAGAGGTCCCAATAATTTTATCTTGTAACTGGATAATCGATTAACGTGTGGGTATAATCGATTATCACAGCCGTCACTTGAGCAACAGCTCTCACTTGGGCGAAAAGGTTCTAGAAATTTTATCTTCTAATGATGATAATCAATTAACGTGTAAGCATAATCGATTATCAGAGGCTTCGCTTGAGTGGCAGCTCTTCCTCGGGCGAGAGTTCTCCAAGAAGGTTGGATAATTTTTATCGTTTAAGTGACAACTCTCACTTTGGAGAGAGTCCAATTATAACATTTCTACGAAGGTTTCATTTTCTTCAAGTTCTAGTTTCTCAAACCCATTCTTCTTCAATCAAACCTATAAACACCCTTCATTGGGGATAATGTACTCCAAAGATGTAAACTTCATAAGAAGGATCAATTTCATTAGACTCTTCAGAGTTTGTACAAGAAGTTCATCACAACCAAAGTAATAAGTACTAAAAATTCCATTGTTAAGGGTGAGGCCTGAAAGGTTCCATGATGATTCAGGGATGGTTCGTAGTTGTGATAATGTTTTCCTCTGTTGATGTTAAGATCGGGTCCAACTAGAAGCATTCTCAATGGGAGATGTGTTAGGATAGGCCGGTCTTAATAAAAGAATGATTAAAAGATTTAATCTACTACCCTCGGTTAGTGTGCATACTCATTGTGAATAATGAAGTAGTGGAGATGAAAGTTACGGGACACGAACGAGCCCCGAGATGTTGAGAGGGTCAGTGATGGCGGTGATGTACCAACAAAAGCCTTGAGGGAGAGTCTAAGTGAGACATGTCCCCTATATTCCTAGATGAGGTATTATGTTGGATCGAACAACTCTCACAGTGCAAACTAGATGATCTCTGACAATCCCTCTTTGCAATCAAGATCGATGAGAGGGATGCCCAGAAAGTGTTTGATACGACACCGTCCTGAAATGGACAGTTCTTTTGGAATAGATCGATCATATATCCTTGCGAGGAATAATTTGGTACGTTCAAATCGGCTTGTTATGGGGGACCTGTGCTCTCGGTTATTTCTAAATAGTTTATTGGGACAATATTGGTGTAAGTATGAATGAAATAAATATAACATTCATACATTGAACTTGTGGATTTTGATCCTCATAATCTGAGTTACAACATCATTCATCATTTGCATCTATGTTTGTAATAATATAGATTGTATATTATGTGTGTTAAGTCTGAATGTGATATTTTGTATATTTCCATGTTGTGGATGAAAAATATTCATTAGATATCTTATTCCCTTTCTTTGTGCTAGTTTTTGGTACGCATTCTTATTCAGATGGACCATTCAGAACTACCGATTCTCGATGTCCCTGGAAGGGGCATTGAGGATTGACGAAAATTGCTACACCTACACAGGCCCTTGTGCCTTGGAATTGGAGATGGTGTTAATGACGCCATAATGCGCTTTCCATCCCATCATGCAGACTTAGAGGCTTCCTTTACTCTACCAGAACGGAGGTCGGCACATGCCTTATCATCTACCCAGTCTGTGACTACTTGTAGACTCGCTGCTGCAAGGCCATCTATGAGGCGAAGGAATTGGGACAATGTGATCTGTTCCCTATCTTGAAAGAGAGCCACTCGGCAGACCATGCCCAAACGTCATGCAGATGTGAGAACATGGTTTAGGTCGCTGAATTTGGCCTATGACACGAAGGAGGAGATGGAAGATGAAGAGGAGCTGGAAGCTGAGGAGGAGGATTGTGTGGAGTTGATTTGTATAGAGGACTCCATCGAGGTGGAAGATCTCTCCTCTGACTCCGAGATGGAGGATGATCCGAGCAAGGGTTCTATTGCCTACATTGACACTAGAGCTAGCCATTGGAAGCTATTTCCTGTTCTGTTTTGATTTTTGGAGTAGGGTATCTGTGTAAGGTACTTTTAAAGTGTTAAATATCTCAACCTACTTTGTATAGTTTTCAGTTTAGGGGATGAGTAGATTCCCCCTTGTATTTTGTAGCCACATTGTACTAGACCAAGCCATACATGACTGTGTGTGTCGCAGGGTCAAGTCTTTATAATGAAAAGCTTTTAGCAAAAGTATTGTACTATTCTTAATTACCATTATGTATCGACTATTTATTTTTATGCAGTTTATAAAAATGTGATGTCTTGAAAAAGAAATGGATGTAAGAAAAATAATTTACGTTTACATGTTACATAAAAAAAATAATTACCCATTTTCCCAAGATTAATCATACTATTTTATGGAGTAATTTTTGGAGCGTTACATTAAGTGGTATTAGAATAGTTCTTCTCTATCTGGCCTTGGGCTTGGCCTTACATGCTGTCTTGTGTGACTTTGTGTGTTTAAGTGTTTGGTAGTAGCATTCGAGTGAAAATATAAACTGTGGGTGATTCTGGTAGAAGAAGTATCTCATACTCGTCTGATGTTTGTAGATTTACGATGGCTGGACGTGGAGCTGCTAACCCTGATTTCATGGCTGCAATGACAGCAGCAATTCAAAATGTGAATGCTAACTTGCATCAACTGAATCAGCAACAACAACAACCAACTCAAGGTCCGACTCAGTATAGGGGTTTGGACGTGATGCGAACCTCCAGGGGGTGGTTTGCTTTCTTTGTCGATCGTTCTTGCCTGGAACTTAATTGGAATCGCGAAATAGAATTTTTATTAATGTCCACGTTTTTGTGTATGAAAATGGTATGAAATGTATAGGGAATATATGTATTATATATAGGCACGTTTTTGTATATAATTTCTTCGTCTTTTTATTTTTATGTTTGGATAAAAGAAAATGGATAAGAATGAAGGGGGAAGGCGCCACAAGCAAAGTAGCTTGATAAGCCAAGGAGGTTCACCACAAGGAAGGATCCTTGATAAGAACAAGGTTAAGGCGCCACACCAATGGTGATAAGCCTATGAACGGCTCTAGGATGGATCCTTGATAAGTTCTAAGTGTAGGAGCAAAGCTCAACTTGCAATGGAAATTATCCAACTAAAATATGAATTCGTTTATTCATAAGGCAATTCGGTTACATATAGGCCAAGCCTTGATTCAGCATGAATGAGTGAGTAAATTACATTGATTTGCATTCAACTACCTTATCGATTCTAATAAAAAACGTGTGGAGCACTTTGATGAGGATTAATGCTCATGAAATTCTTTCCATATGGGGCTGTTCTTGGTTGGCTACTTTCCTTTTGCTTCTTCCTCAAAGAAAACGTGTACCAAGCCTTCTTAATAGGAGAATTCAGTTGTTTGGGTGTTGTAGTTGCCTTGGCTGAATTCCCACATGTGTAAATCTCAATTTGGTAAGTTTTTTAAAGCTTGCCATTATCTTCATGATTTGGAGAAGATTTGAATTCTGATTGCCTTGGCCTAATTCCCACATGTGCTAATCTTGAATAAGGAAAGTTTTTGAATGGATTCCCTTGCATTTACACGCCATCCTCACATAAGGAAAGTTTTGGACCTCCTTGATGGCATTCCAATCTGAGTTGAACTGAATAAGGGAA
The DNA here is from genome assembly GCF_001865875.1 of Lupinus angustifolius. Lineage (NCBI taxonomy): Eukaryota > Viridiplantae > Streptophyta > Magnoliopsida > Fabales > Fabaceae > Lupinus > Lupinus angustifolius. The sequence continues at coordinate 87,860 of NW_017727836.1, read as the reverse complement.
GTTTTTGAATGGATTCCCTTGCCTTTACACACCATCCTCATATATGGAAAGTTTTGGACCTCCTTGATTGCATTCCAATCTGATTTGTTTGGATTAGGAAACAAATTCCATGGTTTGATGATCCCTTGGTATTTGCCTTAGAAGATTCTCACGTGCTCTTCCAAAATAGGTAAGACTTCATGATGTCTTCATGGCCTTTCAAAGGTGGATGCACGATTTTTATGATGTTTCCACGTGCCCTCCTAGTACATAATTCCTTGAAAAATCATAAGACTACCCATGAGAATAAAATCGCAATTTATTGAAAATACTAACTAAAAACTATTATAATTTCCTTCCAAGAATGTGGGCTCCAAGTGGCTCTCTTACTTGTAAGATTGTCCTCCTCAATCATAGGTTGCCCCCCTTGGTTTATATCAGGACGAGTTATGTTGCCGCCAACTACCAAAGTTTGAATGAGGTTTTGCACCTGATGCTGCAAACGATTGGATCCAGGAGTTGGAAAGAATTTTTTGGGCACTGATGTGCATTGAGGAACAAAAGGTCACCAATGCGACCTATATGCTGACAAAGGAGGCTGAAAAATGGTGGGATTTTACTAGACGCCGGATGATGCATGAATAACAAGTTTTTAACTGGACAACTTTTGAGGAGAGATTTCTACAGAAATACTTTCATGCCGACATGAGAACAAAGAAAGAGATAAAGTTCTTACGTCTCTAGTAGAGGAGCATGACTATTGGGGAATATGTTGCCAAATTTGAAGATTTGGCGAGATATGCCCCACACTACAATCAAGTGGGGAACGAAAGGTCCAAGTGTAACAAGTTTGAAGTTGGACTCAGACAAGACTTGAAAGTGATGTTCATACATCAACATATACCAAATTTTTCCACTCTAGTCAACAAGTGCCGACTCTATGAAGAGAGTTTTAAGGCAAGAAATGCGACACTAAAGAGTGTCATTCCACCCAAAAATTCCTATAGACCCCAAAGGAATTTTGGTCTAGAGTATGGAAGGGGAATGCCCTTCAACTGCAACCAGAAGCCCTATGCATCGCCATCTGGGAACCAGCAGAGAAACTTCAAGCCTTACAACAATAGAGACTTCCTACCAGGAAACAACAACATCAAAAACAACAGCAACAACAACGACAACAACAACAATGACAACAACAACAACAATAACAAAATGACTTCACTAGTTGGGAACTCTAATAACAACACACCACCATGGTGCTCGAAGTGAAAATGACTTCACTAGTTGTTCAAGCAGAAAGACCTAAGGCCAAAGGAAGGGTGTCACCATGAGTGGAGTTGAGGTTGAGGATGTTGAGGGCCTTATACAAGGTACATGTTGTATTAATGAGATTTCCTTAGTTGTGTTGTTTGATTTGGGAGTGAGCCATTCTTTCATATCTAATGATGTTGTAAACCGGATAGAATTTCCTATAATGTCCTTACCCTATGACCTAATTGTAGCAACACATACCAACAAACCTGTCATAGTGTCAACTATATGTTCCCATTGTTCCATAATAATAGATAACAGAACCTTTGTAGTATGAATGGATTGGTTATCCAATAACCATATTCTCATGAATTGCTTTAACAAAACAATAATCTTTAGTGATCCTAAAAACCTCATCGAATCCTATTATGAAACCAAAAGCACCACTCCCAATCAAATGAAGAAACTCTTGAAGGATGGAGCTCAAGTATTTATGTTACTAGCATAATTAGAGAAGAAAGGTGGAGACAAAATTCAAAGCCTACCCGTAGTTAGGGATTTCTCCGAAGTCTTTCTGGACGACATTCTTGGTTTGCTTCCAGTTCAGGAGATAGAGTTTGTTATCGATCTGGTTTTGGGGACGGGGCCGATCTCTACAGCTCCCTATAGGATGGTAGGGTTGGACTTAACGTTGTTGAAGAAGCAATTGGAAGAGTTCTACAGAAACAGTTCGTCAAACCTAGTGTTTCTCCATGCCTCCTGTGTTATTTGTGAAGAAGAAGGATGGAAGTATGCGGTTATGTATCGACTATCGATAATTGAACAAAGTCACCATCAAGAACAAGTACCCATTGCCATGAATTGACGACGTGATGGATCAACTGAGAGGAGCTACCATGTTTTCAAAAATCGATCTTCGATCAGGGTACAACCAAATACACGTGAAGATATTCCAAAAGCAACTTTTCGGACGCGTTATGGCCATTATGAATACCTCGTGATGCTATTTGGTGTAACCAATGCTCCTAGAGTGTTTATGGATTACATGAATAGGATTTTTCACCCATACCTAGACACACTTGTTGTCATGTTTATTGATGATATCCTGATTTACTCGAAGAATCAAGATGAATATGCGAAGCATATGAGAATAGTGTTGCAGATTTTGAAGGACAACCAACTCCATGCCAAACTTTCGAAGTGTGAATTTTGGTTGGAATCGGTGACTTTTCTCGGGCATATGATATCAATCAAAAGAATTGTTGTGGACCCTGCTAAAGTGGAAAGGTGATGGAATGGAATCCCCCAAGGTTAGTGACGGAGGTCAAAAGTTTCCTCGGTTTAGTAGGACATTATCAGAAGTTCATCGAAGGATTTTTCGAGTTGGCTTTGCCACTAACTACACTAACAAGGAAAGACAAAGCCTTTGTCTGGACGACAAAGTGTGAATAAAATTTTCAGGAGTTGAAGAAGAGATTGACTACCGCGCCTGTATTGATTTTGCCGGACCCAAATGAGAACTACAACGTGTATTGTGACGCGTCAAGGCAAGGCATAGGTTTTGTGCTGATGCAATAGAAAAAGGTCGTGGCTTACCTTTCGAGACAATTAAAGCCACATGAGCATATTTATCCAACACACGACTTGGAGTTGGCTGTGATCGTGTTGGCTCTCAAGATCTGGAGGCATCATCTCTAGGGGTGAGATTTGAAGTTTTCAGCGATCACAAGAGTTTGTAGTATCTGTTTGATGTTGAAAGAGTTTTATTGCTTGGTAAGGCAAGTTTGTGATTGATTTATTTAATGACAGGTCGATTCTTTGTTCGCCATCTCGGTGTTGTTGGAATAAATTCCAACACTGATATAATGGTTTCAAGAATGTTCCTTTAATAAAAAACTTAGCTTTATTGAATTATCGGCTTTGTTCGATTAATTCCAACACCGATATAATGGTATGAATTTAGCAAATTAACACTAGTGATAATGAGTGATATTTATTTTTGTTTTCCTTTATTAACCGAACTACTTCCTTATGGAAGGTTGCTAAAGAATAAATAAATGTTAGTTGCAAAATTTAAATGACAGAAAATAAATGTTACTTGCAGAAAATAAATGACATAAAGTAAAAGTTAGTAGTTAGGTCATTCATTACGACTGTGTATTTTTCCTTTTCACAAAGATACAATTTATGAATTAAATTGCACTTTGATTCAAGGTTTCTTTCTTTGTCAACAAATAAAATTTATAAGTTAACATTTTACTATTTTATATTTGGATATCTTTCAAGATTCAATTGTAGTATAGTATAGTATAGGGTTATGTCGAACCACATGAATTACCTAATAGAACATTATTATTAATATGTTATATCACTAATAAAGTTTGAACATGTTTTTGGGTTAATTTTGTTTATGAAATTTTAACATGTAAATAAATAAACATAAACAACTAATATGACCAAATTCTTGAGGAGAGAATTGGTTTGAAACATGGAATTATTTCTAGACTCAATTGATTTTGAAAACATTACAAGCTATGTGTTATACTTTTGGCTGATTCAACACATCATTTCTAAATCCTTCATATAGTATCCAAGAATGATAAGATGATTTTCAATCCTTATGTAATGCACTACATAATAGTTAAGTACCACTTGTCAGAGTAGGTTGTCACACCCCACTTCAGGCTCCATTAACTTTATTTAGTCGTGAATATAAGTTGCTTAAAATAGATGCTTGATGTAGCAAGTGAACTAAGGTGTAGGTTATACTTTTTAGTTCACTTGTCAACTCTTTGTGAAGAAGCAATTTTGGATCTTTAAATTAAGTTTTAGGTGATTAAGCTAATATCGCATTAAGAACTTCATAAAGAATCAAAACTTAACCAAAATTAATAACTTTAATGAATTGAATTCAAAAGATAATACAATTAAAGAGAAGAAATAACATTATACCATAATCCAAATCAACGTGTAGGACCATGAGTCGTTTATCCAAGGATGAGATGCTTTTGGACCAAAATGAGATTACAAAATTATGATTTTGTATCACATTTTCCATCTCTTTTCTTCTCTTGAATTATGGAGAAATTCTCCAAGAAATTACAAAGAAGAAAGTGTAGAAGAAGAGAGGATTTCAGATTTGAGAGAGTATGTGTGAAGTGGAATGTGTATAAATGAATTAAGCCTTGAAGTACCTCCTATCTATAGGAGTTTTATGCCACCTCTAAGCTCCTCTCTTCCACCTCCAAGCTACTGACCAAACCCTTCAACATGGGTTTGGTCACTTGGCCTAGCAGCTTAGCCACCTGCTTGGGACTGAGTCACCCAAGCTATTGTGAGCTACTTTGCCAACTTTTGTGAGCTTCCTCTGAAAAGCCCATGGAGGCTACTTGGAGTGAGGTCATGCTTGAAGTCATGGTTGCTTGGTGGCTAAGTTAACTTGACCAAGTTGCTGAGTGCACACCGCCAAGCTCATATGTGGCACCGCTAAGCTGTCTGCTTAAGCAGCTTTGACCGTGCTGATGGCGAGTTGGCTTGGTGCTTGCGGATATCGTCAGGTGTGTGGTTCCAAGTTGAGCAGTCAAGGTTCTCTACTAAGCTGCCAGCTTGAGTAGCTTGGCTTGTGCCAAGCTTGTGTTCTAACCGTGCCAAGTTGAATTTGACCGTGCCAGGTTGGTGTCTAGGTCAGCTAGGCGTGTGTTTAGTCCAAGCTAACTGCTTAGTGAGAAACTTCATGTTCACTCCATGCTTTCCACATAGGCCAAATTTTGTTGAGTCATGCTTAAGGCTAAACACATAGATTGCCACATCAAGGTTAAGCATCTCATGTGTGGATCATTTGTCCTATTTTGAGCATTTTGCTTGAATTTAATTAACTCTTCTCTTTTCCACCTAAATCCTAAAAAATATAATAAAAAAGAAATACACAAAGCATATATATAAGATTGTGATATTTTATCCAAAAAATGTTGAATTAAGTTGGTTTTCTCAATTTTGCCAAGGATAAGTGCCATAAAAAGTGTATAAAATTTAGGCATTTTTGGCACTTATCAACTCCCCCCACCTTAAGACTTTGTTTGTCCTAAAAAAAATGGTAAAGCACATCCGAATTCAAAGCTTGGCTATGTTTTTAAAGATATGATTGTCATGATTTCAAATGTGCTTAACCATGATCAAAAAATGTTTCCAATGAGATTTTTCAAGATTTGTGAATGTTTTACACATAATGCTTCAAGCATGAAATGTATGCTTTTGTTCATCAAAAGTGTGTAATAATTTACCTAAGCAAATATTTTTCAATCAAAAAATGTTTTTGCACATAAGTTCAAAATTGGAACTTAAAGGGGTAAGTGTTTCACTCAATTTTTCAACCATTTGATTGTAGTAATTTGAACATGTTCGTCTCACCTATTCCCTTAAATTGCATAATCAATCAAAGATCACTAAGGTGTTATTTTCGGTTGTAATGAGGCTTGGTTTGGATAATCATGGTTTTTGTAGATAATCAAGTTAAGATCCAGTAAAAAGAGAGCATTTTGTAAAAATTTCTCAATGAAGCACTTCACTCTACTTTTTTCCATGATTTTCTTTTCCAACCTCTTAGATTTTGAACCTTGGCTTTTCTTTGTATTTCTCAATCTTTTTTGTTTTTCACTTTCTTTTACATCTTTTTTGTTGTTTTTGTAAAGAGATTGAGAAAAAATTTTCTTTTTCTTTTTAAGAAGCCAAGTCCACAAATGTTTTTCATGGGATAATTTGAAAAAATGTTTTACCAAACTGTGATTAATATAGTGGAATCCACAATGTAATGATTTATCAAACTATGATTGAATGTCTATAAATATCAATGTTATTAAAGAAAGACAATTAAGGTCATCTTTTGAATAAAATGATAACACATTTGTTGTAGCCTCAATTTGTAATGAACAAAAACAAGGTCATTATGTTTTTGATGCTCCAACCTAATTCATTTATTGGTATGGATGTTTTCAAATACACTCCAATTCTGCTCACAAGCAGAAGCACTACATGTTTGACTTAGAACTCGAAGTACCAACCCTTGTAGATTTGGTGTATGACATCCATAAGTTTCCCACCATTGATCTAAAAAATGGCATGATATCTAACTCAGCATCTTGTTTGATATTAAACATTTAACTATTTAAGACAATTAATAATAAACATTAAAGACAATTTTCAAATATGAAAGATTAATTATACCTGACATCACTTTACTCCGTTCACGTAACACAGTCGGTCTTCATGATCTTAGATGAATGCTTAGATGAACCATTATGTCAAAAAAAGAAGGTGGAAAACACATTTCAAGCTCACACAAAGTCAAAATAATTTGTCTTTACTATATAATTGTGTTTATTAATACGAAACTGGATAAAATATTAAACATTACATTTTGTTAATTTATTTTTGTATTTATTAAGTATTGATAATTTGTTTATTTTGTTTATTGATAAGGAACAATGCAAAAATATTAAAGAGAATAACCATCCAAATAATTAACAAAAGCAGAAATTAACATCCAAAATAATTGTTTTATTATTCATTCAGAGAGGCAAAATACATTATAATGAACTAAATGATTTGGTACATGTGAATATAATGAACTAATGATTTGGTAGAAGAGCAAATAATCTTGTCCACAATATTTTCTTCGACTCCTCTACACAAATCTTGTAGAACAATTCCTTGATTTCCTTTTAAAATCTGGGTCCTTTTCCCATGAAAATCGAATGAGAGAAATCGATGAACTTTAGGAATTGCTGCAGATGATGAAGGAAAATAATTGAAAGAGATAAATAAAAATTGAAAGAGCTCAATGAAATAAATAATTCATTCCCCTTTTCCTTTTATTTACTTTCAATTTCCTCATCTTACGCAAATCTTGTATAACAGCCACCTTCCTTCTGAAATCAAAACTTGTTAAAAACCTTCTTGACATGATTCTGAAACAGAAACACAATTTTTTCCTCGACTCCTCTAAACAAATGTGGGTGCTTTTTCTCTTTTTCACTCTTTGTAGTATTGCTCTTTTTTTTACTACTTTGTGTTTTCTTCCTCCTATCTTCATGAACAAACTCTTATAGAAACAAATACTCTTAGGCTCTTAGCTTAGTGATGAAATAGAATATTGAGTGAACCACAATATTTATAGATGAGCAACCATTAATATATCAACAAACAAAGAGACGTATAACCACGTTTCAACAAATGAAGAGACGCATTACTACTCCACCATTACTACTGATGTTCAACACCACATTGTCAAGAATGCACCGTTGAAGTTACACAAATTGACAGCGTCTGCTTTATTATGAACTGTTGATGTTCTTTCGCCTTATTTTCAACAGCGTCGTTCAAAATTCTATTGTTGAATGGCCACTATTTATTACGATATCTGGTGTAGTGATTATTATATATCTAAATAATTTTGAAACCTAATTTGGTGGGTGGGAACCATAATTTGAAGTTATTTTTAATTAATTTCAAGCAACAAGTAGGCACGAACAAAGCAAGTGCACTAGATCATGCAATGTGATGTGTGTTATTGGTACTTACTATACATATATATATTCATATTTATAAAACAGTGACTTTTTGGTTGATTTTATATTTCCCATATTTCATTATTAATGTAATAATTTCAAATAGTGTAATTTTACTGCTTAATTTAATTTCATCACCTTTTATCATTGTTATTACTTGTTGATGGCAAAAGATCATTTATCAAATTATAAATTAATTATCATCAATTGAACATACCAGGAATACAAAGTTGTTTATTTTATATTACAATGTGTCGTTATGTGTAATGACACCAACATGTCCACGTGGATGTTGTGCCTCCCTTTTCTGAATAGTCGATTTATATGAAGATAACATATTTCACTTTTTATGTCTCAATCCAATTAAAAAATTTCACCTATTAAAACCACCAACATGTCCACGTGGCTATTGTGCCTCCCTTTTCCGAATAGTCGATTTAAATGAAGATCACATATTTCATTTTTTATATCTCAATCCAATTAAAAAAATTCACCTATTAAAAAGAAAAATATTAAAAGCATAAAATATATTTTTATACTATTTAATAAAATTTGATTAGTGTGAGATGTGAGGACAAATATTTTTTGGAATATGAAATCATTTGTCCAAACATCACCCAAATTACCTCAATTTATACTTGAAGCCTCTTATCTCCACCTCATTCAAAATTTATGGCCCATACCATTCCCATTTGAGTTTAATATGTATGTATTATCATTGTAAAGTTTTTTACAATTATAGTACATTATCTATCATTGATTGATTTGTATTAGTTTTGTTTAAAAGTCAATGATAATTAACCTCTAAATTATGGATGATGTGCCGATAGTGTAAAAAACAGTTACATATCACCCCATTTTCATTTACTATATGAAGATGTAAGCATGTATAAATGCGAGATTGAAAAGGCAAGCATGCATCACATAATGTTTTGATGAAGATAAAGCACACGTAAAGGTTGATGAAGACAAAAGAGTGATAAAGGAAAAGGATTGACAACATGCATAAATGTTGAAGAACAAGCTTGAGAGGATTAGAAAATCAACAAACAACAAGTATCAATGATAAAGTCAAGACTCAAGTACATACAAGGAAAAACATTCAAAAGAAGATCTAGGGTTAAGTATTTTTATATCTTTATAAGGTCTTAATATGTTTGATTAGTAAGAGTCTAGGCTAGGATGAACCCTAATGAAAGTCTCACAAGCTAAAATCAATCATAACTAAAATGAGACTTACATGCATACATACATGATTTACATGTACATGCATACACACAAGATAACATGTTTTGAATGCATTTAAAAAGAGTTTTAAATCATACATCATTCAAAGAGATGCATCATGCTTTTACAAATCCTGTAGGAGATTCATTCATCATTAAAATTATAATTTAGAAAACCATTTAATTGATTAGGAGTCATATTAATTGATGAATCTTTGGAAACATCTTAATCAATTAAGTCAGTTGTTAATTTATTAAGCTGGTAAGAAACCTGTTAATCGATTAAGATGGTAACTTTTTTTGTTTTTATGTTATTTTCAAGAAACCCGTTAATCGATTAAGGTTCAGTATAATCGATTAACTGCAGTTAAAAACAGAATAGTATATTAACCCAAGTTTTTCATATTGTTTGAAAATCTTGAGAATCAAGAAAAGAGGGTTAGAACATATTTTCGAAAACAAAGAGCTTTACACTTTATTGAGAAGATCTAAGTGTTCGAAAGCTCATATTTCTTAAGGGTTAGAACATATTTTAGAAAGCTGATATTTTCTTAAGATCTAAGGGTTAGAACATATTTTCGAAAGCTGATATTTTAATATCTTTAAGAAAGATTTTCTAAGTGTTCTTTCAAGAAAAGAAAAGGGTGAATCTTTACAAGATCCCTGTTGAGCTTTCATTGTCAAATATGTGAAAAAGAAATATGCATCTCATGCATTGTATTTCTTTATTTGTGAGATCTTTTAGGGGTTCTTAGTTTCGTAGAAGATTATAAAATCTGCACATTGAGGTGCATATGTAACTCGAAGAGTTTTTGTTAGACTTAGACAATAACACATTCTCTTGGTGTGTTGTATCACCAAAGAAAGAGAATAGGTTTGGGAAAACTGTAGGTGCGGTTAAGTAGGTGTCTTCGCGAGAAGCAAAAGGTCTTGGTTGTAAGCGATACTTAGGCTGGGGCTAGAGTCGCGAACGGTGAGGTATCCTTGTACCCGAGCTTTGTAGTCTAACCGAAGTGGGGGTTTAAGATCCAAGAATGGAGCGTTTTGATTCTTGTATTGGAATTGTGTTTGTAAGAAAAATTGAAGATTCCATAGTGAAGATAATATCTCCCAAGATTAGAAGGAGAGGCCTGGATGTAGTTACGTAACTTGACATGCATATAATTCTTTGATAATGGCATATCTGTATTGTGCATTTACTGTTCTTAATTGTCTCTATAATTGCACATAAGTTTGTTTGAATCTTGGTAGTCTTGGATAATCGAAAGAATTCTGTTTTCACTGTAACTAAACCAGATAATCGATTAATTTGTTTAGATAATGGATTATTAGTAAATCAAAATAATCGATTAAGTTGAGTAGATAATCGACTAAGAGAAGATGATTTAATAGATTAAGTCTGTCATTAATCAATTAAATAGTGTGTAAAATATAATTTAGAAATCCATTAAATTGATTAGGAGTCCTATTAATCGATGAAGCTTTTGAAACCTATTAATTGTAACGCCCTGAAAATCATTTCATATTTAATATATTTAATCTCTTAGAAAAATGGGTAAATTTTTCTTTCCTTTTATGTCTTTCTTTTATGTAACCTATAACTTACAAATCATTTTCACTTTTACCTTATTCCATTTTCAAGACGTCACATTTTAAAACCTTGCGGAAATAAAATTCTTAATACATTGAAGATAATTAAATGAATACAATTCTTTTCTGAATACTTCTCATTCATAAAATTCTTGAATAAATACAGAATTGTTTACAGGGCGAACTCTAATCATCGACACAAAAAAAACTGAAAATACAAAGAAAATAATGTCGGGGCATTGGCATTACAAAAAGTACCTCACACAGGTTCCTATCACAACAAAACAAAAGGGAAACCTCTTAAACTGGAGGTGCGCTCGAAGCCTCGCTAGGGTCTTCCTCCACCTCCATGTTAGAAGAGATCTCAATGACCTCAACTGAATCTGCTATGCAGATAAGCTCTACACAGTCGTCGTTGTCTTCCTCCTCCTTAAGTTCATCCGCTCCCCCATTCATCGAGGTGTCCGGGGTGTACCCCCTTGGCATGGCCCCGTCTGTCTCTCTTGGCGCCGATTCTGATGATGAAAATCTTGTTTGGGGCCAAGTCCAAACAACTTCTGGAACGCCCCGAGCTTCAGCCGGTACAGAAAGTTCGGCGGCTGCAGGTCTTCGGTCGTGCAAAGTGAAAGATGCCTCAAGAACTGTGTAGTAAGGTAGAAGATGCAGAACTGAGCCATTGCTTACCCAATCCAGCTCCATGTCGCAAGGACCTGTGTACAAATACCTCGGAAGGACCCAATCCTCCTGGGACATAGTGAAGCCATAACCTCGGATCAGTGCTGATAGGTCCAAGTCTAGGTTGCAAGGACCCAATCCTCCTGGGACATAGTGAAGCCTTAACTTCGGATCAGTGCTGATAGGTCCAGCTCTAGGTCCAGGTTGCAAGAACCCAATCCGCCTGGGACATAGTGAAGCGATAACATCGGATCAGTGCTGATAAGTCCATATGAATACGTGTACAAATACACCATAAGAAAAGAGAGCGAGTAAAACATCTAAGAAACACTTGTCATCGACGTCGTGGAATTACACGGAATAATACACCAAGACAACACACGAGTACAGATATATCATGTGATCATACAAGCATATAATAATGATGAATGAAGTATAAAACTCGAGAATTTAGAATCAATATCGAAGAATATCATGTATGCAATGACATGCATGAGTCCACCATCCTTACTCCTTTATCCTCCCAACAACTATTCGGAAATAACCGAGAGTATAGTTCCCATTACAAGCCGATTTGATCGCAACAAAATTATTCCTTGCAAGGATATATTATCGATCTGTTCTAATGGAACTGTCCATTTCAGGATGGTGTCGTATCAAACACTTTCTAGGCATCCCTCTCATCGATCCTGATTGCAAAGAGGGGTTGTCAGAGATCGTCTAGTTTGTGCTATGAGCATTATCTGATCCAACATAATACATCATCCAAGAATACATGGGACTTGTCTCATCTAGACTCTCCCTCAAGACGTTGCTGATGAATCACTGCCATCAACACCATCCCTCTCAACATCTCGGGGCTCATTCGTCTTAAACACATTAAAGGTTCCTTTGATGTTAAAATCATCACCTTTAAACATATTCAAATACTAACAATAATTTCTAATAATTCCAAACAAATAACTCATCTAACCTTGTCCAAAGATATAATTTTTCCATTTAAGAACAAGGAAGAAATTTCAAGATTTACAAAAGTCAAAAACTACATAAGAGTTCATATGATTTTATTCTCCAAAATGCGAAAACCTGAGCTAAAATGCGATAAAACGACCCGAAATCGTCTCAAAAACTTTTATTCTCCAAAAATCTTGAAAACATAGGGGAAGCAAGAAAATGATAATACAAGACTAAAACTCAACTGAGGTTTAGCCTAAAACATTACTGATTAATTTCTATAATTAATACATTAATACTAATTACTTAATTAAAAGTGCTCTGAAAAACACGGTGTTACATTAATCAATATAGTCAGTTGTTAATTGATTAAGCTAGTAAGAAACCTTTTAATCGATCAAATCAGTTGTTAATCGATTAAGATGGTAATTATTTCTGTTTTTATGTTATTTTGAAGAAACCCGTTTATCGATTAAGGTTCAGTATAATCGATTAACTACAGTTAAAAACAGAATAGTATATTAACCCAAGTTTTTCATATTTTTTGATAATCTTGAGAGTCAAGAAAAGAGGGTTAGAACATATTTTCAAAAACAAAGAGTTTTACACTTTATTGAGAAGATCTAAAGCTCAAACTTTCATATCTTTAGGATAGATTTTCTGAGTGTTCTTTCAAGAAAACAAAAGGGTGAATCTTTACAAGATACATGTTGAGCTTT
>NW_017727836.1:74272-74803 GCF_001865875.1 Lupinus angustifolius | reverse complement strand
GATTTTATTAATATTTTTATTAATTATATATTCGAAAATGAATTTCTGGGAAATTTCAGTAAAGAATTAGACGAAACTCTAGTTGAGTTTTAGTCTTGAAATTTTATTTCCTATTTTGTTGTAAATTTTGGTAATTTTCGGAGACAGTCGGTTCCGAAACACTATCTGGACCGAAATCCACCCGGTACGGCTCAAAAAAGTGGTTTTTGAGTTCCGTAACTCGGAATCGAATTCCGATCGCGCTGTTGGCTTCGTAATCACATTTTGAGTCAAGATAGACTCTGAGTTGGTCCATAACTATTTTCTAAAATATTTTCACTCGGAATGCCGAAATTCGAAGTTCCAACCGTAAAGTAAAATCGGGCGATCATTTTTGGCTACTCGAATATTGGCCAAAAATACTTGAGCATGGTTTTAATCGCGTGCATTTCACTGAAGTCGTCGCGTCGCATGAGTCACTTCACAAAATCTAGCTACTAAATCTTATAGATTTCACTCATTAATGCCTTGATTTACTACCACCAAATCCCC
>NW_017727836.1:71441-74172 GCF_001865875.1 Lupinus angustifolius | reverse complement strand
TAATTTAGAAAGATATTTTATATTTCTTAAATATATTTACTTTTAATTTTAAGGAATAAAATGAAGAATTATAAATAATGATAAACGCCACAAATATTAATCTGAGTCATAAATATCAACATTATTTATTGTTGAAAATTCAAAACAAGAATAAAGTGGATATAGTCCTGCCTGGATCTCTTGGAAATATGAATAGTTTGTTGTAGGTTAATTTTTAGGATTATTCTATAATTTCATATTATTTTTTGAATTTATTAATTAGCTTTACAAATTATAATCCATAAGTATGACCCTTTACATTCATATTAGATGATCTTTTTGATATTGTTCCATTTTGGGCCATTGGCTAAGGATTATTACATACTAAAATGAAGATAGGTTAAAAATCATCCTCGAGGTAATTGGAGGATATTTTCTTCTCCCAGGCCCTTGAAGTTCATTCCCTAATATCATTATAATAATATATTCATGATACATATATTATTTTAGTAAATTAGTAAAAACAAATTACACCCTAATTAATAATATGTTTCTCATTACTCACCTTCTCCCAAATCTTCACACAAAAGACCCAACAGTCAAGTCTCTTTCATGGATATGTCAACCTACATAATTCAAAGTGCCATCTTTTCTATCAAGTCCCATATTATTTCTTCTTTTTTATTTTCCGTTAACTCTCTAAAATCTCTTAGTTATACATGGGTTATTATTGGATCATCTTCTTCTATGTTGTCCACATTGTCAACTTTTATATTCTGACATCATCATCGTTTTTTTTGCAGAATTGTATTTTTCATGTTGTCCTTCCAATTTATTTTGTCCACAAAACTAAGTCATCCCCTTTTACATACCAGAAATGTTTTAGATTGTAGTCGTGATTGTTGTTTTGCATTTACCGTAATTGTGGAGAAATGAAGCCTTAATTATAATTTTGATATCATTGTAGAAACTCCCAAAACTGTGATATTATGATCATAATTATAGTTATCAAATACAATTTAAAATTTTACATATCATTGATAAGTGCCAAACATACCTAAATTTCATACACTTTTATGGCACTTATCTTTAGCATAATTGAGAAAAACCAACTTAAAATAATACTGTGTGGATAAAATATCACAATCTTGTATATTTTTGTTTGTATTTCTTTTTTATGTGTTTTGTAGGATTTAGAAATAAAAAGGAAAGAGAATAAAGAATCATGGTCCAAGAAGAAAGAGAAGTCAAACTCAAGGTGCTCAAGCAGGCAGCTGAGCGTGGACCAAGCGATGCTGAGCTGACCTAGACACCAGCCTGACCTGGACACCAGCCTAACAAAGACCAACCTACTCAATCAAGCAGCTGAGCGGACCTGCTGGACCACTCAGCCTAGCACCAGACAAAACCTGACATGGTCAAAACTCAAGCTTGGCACGGTTAGACATAAGTCTCGCACACACCCAAGCTGCTCAAGCAGCAGCTTAGCGGTGACACATATGTGTTCAACGGTGAACCAGACACCTGCCCAGGTCAGCAAGCACCAAGCCACGTCTCAGTCAGCATGGTCAAAGTTGGTGTGCTTAGCGGTGTGCGCCCAGACTTGACTTAGCCATCAAGAAAACCATGAAGTCACCAATGACATCACTTCAAGTAGCCCACTGATAAGTGCCAAACATACCTAAATTTCATACACTTTTATGGCAATTATCTTAAGCATAATTGAGAAAAACCAACTTAAAACAATACTTTTTGTATAAAATATCACAATCTTGTATATTTGTGTGTGTATTTCTTTTTTATGTATTTTGTATGATTTAGAAAGAAGAAAAGAACAGAAAAAAGACTCATGGTCAAAAAGAAAAAGGTCAAAAACCAAGGTGCTCAACCAAGCAGCTAAGCATGGACCAAGCCACGCTAAATTGACCTGAACACTAGCCTGACCTGGACACCAGCCTGACCTCGATCAAGCTGCTCAAACAAGCAGTTGAGAGGACCTGCTTGGCCGCTCAGCCTAGCACCAGACTAGATCTGGCACGGTCAGAACTCAGGTTGACACGGTCAGACACAAGCTTGGCACATGCCCAAGCTGCTGAACAAGCAGCTTAGCGGTCCAACCAAGCAGCTTAGCGGAGAACCAGACTCCTGACCAGATCAGCAAGCACTAGGCCACGTCCCAGTCAACACGGTCAAAGCTGCTGAACAACCAGCTTAGCAGTGCAACATGTGTGCTAAGCGATGTGCACCTAGACTTGACTTAGCCATCAAACAAACCATGAAGTCACCAATGACCTCACCTTAAGTAGCCCACCATAGGCTTTTCAGAGTAGCTCACAATAGCTGGTTTCATAGCTCACAACTAGCTTTGATGAGTCAAGCCTAAGGAGGTGACAAAGCAACTTGATCAAGGGACCGAACCCATGCTGAAGGGTTTGGTAAGCTGCTTAGCGGAGCTGACAAGTAGCTCAGTGGCCCAGAAGAATTTCTATAAATAGGGCACATTCCAATTGAGCAAAAGGGCATCAAATTCACATATCTCTCACATTTTCACTCACATTTTGCCTACAAATTCTTCTATGAAGTTCTCTCTTCTTATTCTTAGCTTAGGAACTTTATTTAAGTAAGTTTTGTAATTTTAGTTTAGAATTCAAGAGGAGAAAAGGAGAAGGCAAATGAGATGCAAAATTCAATTTTGTAATCTCATTTGGAACTCAAAGCATCCAATCCTTGGATGGATGGCTCATGCTCCTAA
>NW_017727836.1:68796-71341 GCF_001865875.1 Lupinus angustifolius | reverse complement strand
TTTTTTCCACCTTAGCAAGTATTTAACTATTCATTTATTACATCATTAATAATAAAACTATTCATTTTTAAAATATTAATTGTAATTGATGCACATTAGTTTTTATTCTCCTTCAAGTCACATCTAGAGTCAATGCTTCCTATATCTCTATTTTTTATTTTGTTTTAATTTATTATTGTTACACAAGATATTTTTCTTCAAATTCATTACTATTTTGCGCTCAATTTAAAAGTTTTTGTCAGTTTTGTAGTATTTATTATTTCCAATAGTACATCATTCATGCTTATTTAACTTTTATTTCATCTTATTTTAATACTATTCAAACTAATGATATTTTTGTATTTTATTATTCTTTTAAATAATCAAATTAAATTTAGATTGATGGTTTAGGATTTTATTATTTTAATATTATTATTTCGAATAATAACTTCTGATGGATTTACTTTTACAATATTATGTTTTATTGCTGGAAGAAATAAAAGAAACTAAAGTGAAAGAGTGCAATTGGTTTAAACATGTTTCAAACTCTGTCATTCGGGAGAGATAATCACGCATCTGGAAAGAAATTAGTTCCTTATCTATGTGATGACCCTTAGTTATACAAAAAAATTATACCAATATATTGTTTGATGAAAAATATTATATTTAATTAAATTTTTATAGTGTTTTTCTCATGAATCAACAATGATTAAAAATGAATGGTGGATGATACAATGACAATATATTAAACTCATACACTATCACTACTTACATTTGTTTTAAACCTATATTACACATTACATTACTTACCCAAATGTTTTTTAAGAGATTTTTGGCACGGTAGAGATCCTCATCCAGAATGTAAAATAAAGAAAAAATTTGATAATTTTTCATATTTTATTTAAAATTAATTAAAGTTTGAACTGTTCAAAAATTATATAAGACATACATTTACTTATTTGATTATTGTAAGCTTTAACCGAACAAGAATTCTTTACTTCACAAATCTGAAGTCTTTCATCCTTCCTATCCTTCTATTTAGTTTATAGATAATATAGCCTGATTAGAATTAGAAATATAACTACGAATCAAAAAATTTCTATGGACTTTTGCACCAAATATTGGACACTTAATTCCATCACGGAGCATGTCATTGTCGTATTTTCAACGTAGCACAAATGCATTCTAACATAATTATGTATCATCTTTCCATGTCACATTACAATTGCGAAATAATTTTTATATTTCAACACATTATTTATTATTAATATATTAATTATTACTGTCTCTCAAAATATATATGAACATAAATGATTGTTGACTATTTATTTTTTATGGTACATGATTAATTGAACTACAAAATTAATTTCTTTCTTTAAAATTTTCTATATATAAAAGGACTTACAATCGACCGTGAATTCGGTCTCAATATCAGCACAATACAACAATTATATCGGTCATACAATCATACTGGTAAAAAATCGACTAAAATAGGTCAAAACTTGTCATGACAGCCAGTTTTCAGTTGAAATATACCGATCATAACGACTAGTTTCATTTAAAATTATTATTTTTAATTAAAATGACTTATTTTTACTAAAATGTTGATATAGGGGATCAAACACACATCTAGTACATTTTTATACTTCTAAAACATGGTTTACCATCAAGTGAGATATTTTTTGTTTTAACAAATTTTATAAATAAAAGTAGTTATTGTCTTCTTAATTGAATTTTTCAATATTAATGTTAGTATAAAATATATGTATATTTAACTTTACCGATATGTGGTTTAATCAGTGAATCATCGGTTGAACCACTATACCACTATCCTGACCGATTTGATAACTGATACAATATTAATAACATTGCTCACAATTACTTTTCTATTCTAATTTTAATACTTAAAGGTTTTTTCGTTTATATTTTTTTAATCATAACAAATATTTAACTATTCATTTACTACATCATTAATAATAATGAGAAAATTTTGGTTGGAGACAACCTTAACATATCACAATTACAAATACCCAATCATAGTTTGATAAATCATTAAACTATCGATCCCACTACACCAATCATTAAATAAGAGATTAGGAGAGAGGAAAGAGAAAGACATGAGAGAGGGAGGAAAAAAAACCTATATTAATATTGTGGAATCTACAATTTAATGATGTATCGAACTATAATTGAGTGTATGCAAATGTCAGGAATAAGGACTTCAGCCCAAAGACAATACGAGGGAGGTAGTTTTAGAGGTAAATGTTGGAGAATTACCTCCATCCGGAATCCATAGATGAAACACGGAAGTCCTTATGACCATGGCTTTTTTCCCATAACCTAATGTTTATGCCCATACATAAACCCGAATGGAACAACCATGGTCCAGACCGAAGAAACCCTAAATGAGTTCATGGTGAAGATGAAGAACATACATTGTTGAGCAATTTCCGGAATCTCAAAGGTATGAGGGTGAGATGATCTTCCGGATGATAGAGCACCTTACGATTTTCCTTAGTTACTCTCTAGAGGGGAATGATAGAATCCTTAGTTTCTTGAGTGTGTT
>NW_017727836.1:68458-68696 GCF_001865875.1 Lupinus angustifolius | reverse complement strand
GGATGAGGATAGGATGAGGATGAGGAGGAGGAGGAGGATAGAATGAGGATAGGATAGGGATAGGATGAGGGTAAGTACGACATGGGATGAGGAAGAGGATGAGGACGAAGATGGGATGTGGATGAGGATAGGACGAGGATGAGGAGGAGGGAGGATGAGGATGGGGATGAGGGTATGATGAGGACGATGATAGGATGAGGAAGAGGATGAGGTTGAGGATG
This sequence comes from Lupinus angustifolius, assembly GCF_001865875.1. Lineage (NCBI taxonomy): Eukaryota > Viridiplantae > Streptophyta > Magnoliopsida > Fabales > Fabaceae > Lupinus > Lupinus angustifolius. Next base: position 68,475 of record NW_017727836.1, on the reverse strand, counting down.
AGGATAGGATGAGGATA
>NW_017727836.1:68010-68358 GCF_001865875.1 Lupinus angustifolius | reverse complement strand
TGAGGATGAGGATGAGGACAGGATGAGGATGAGGAGGAGGATAGGATGAGGATGACGATAGGATGTGGGTGAGGATGAGGATGAGGATAGAATTAAGAAGAGGATGAGGATATGATGAGCATGAGGATGAGGACATGGATAGGATGAGCATGAGGACTAGGATAGGATGAGGATGAGGATAAGATGAGGATGAGCAAGAGGATGAGGATGAGGATATGATGAGGACGATGATAGGTTGAGGAAGAGGATGAGGATGAGGATGATGAGAGGATGAGGACGAGGACGAAGATAGGATGAGTATGAAGAGGAGGCTAGGATGACGATGGGGATGGGGATGAGGATGAGGAT
>NW_017727836.1:67436-67910 GCF_001865875.1 Lupinus angustifolius | reverse complement strand
ATAGGATGAGGAATAGGATGAGGATGAGGAATAGGATGAGGATGAGGATATGAATAGGATGAGGACGAGGATAGGATTAGGATGAGGATGAGGATAGGATGAGGGTGAGCACGAAGATGGGATGAGGAAGGAGATGAGGACGAAGATGGGAGGAGGATGAGGATGAAGATAGGATGAGGAGGTGAATATGAAGAGGACGAGGATAGGATAAGGAATAGGATGAGGATGAGGACGAGGATAGGATTATGATGAGGATGAGTATAGGATGAGGGTGAGGACGAAGATGGGCTCAGGAAGAGGATGGGGACGAAGATGGGATGAGGATGAGGATGAAGATGAGGATAGGACGAGGATGAGGAGGAGGATAGGATGAGGAAGAGGATGAGGAGGAGGATGAGGAGGAGGAGGAGGAGGAGGAGGAGGATGAGGATGAGGAAGTGGAGGAGGAGGAGGATGAGGATAGGATGAGGATGA
>NW_017727836.1:66238-67336 GCF_001865875.1 Lupinus angustifolius | reverse complement strand
ATGAGGATGAGGACATGGATAGGATGAGGATGAGGATGAGGAAGAGGATGAGGATAAGGATACGATGAGGATGAGGATGAGGGTGAGGACGTGGATAGGATGAGGATGAGGATGAGGATAGGATGAGGATGAGGACCTGGATAGGATGAGGATGAGGAGGATGATAGGATGAGGAAGAGTATGAGGATGAGGATTAAGATAGGATGAGGATAAGGAGGAGGATAGGAAGAGGAAGAGTATGATGATGAGGATTAAGATAGGATGAGAAAGAGTGTGAGGATGAGGAAGAGGACAGGACGAGGATGAGGAGTAGGATATGAGGAGGATGAGGATGAGGATGAGGATAGGATGAGGAAGAGGATGAGGATAGGATGAGGATGACGATGAGGATAGGATGAGGATGAGCAGGAGGATATGATGAGTAAGATGTTGAGGATAAGATGATGATATGATGAGGAAAGGATGAGGATGAGGATGAGGATTAGGATGGGATGAGGATGGGGATGAGGATGAGGATTAGAATAGGATGAGGATGGGCATGAGGATGACGATGAGGATAGGAAGAGGATGAGCACGAAGATAGGATGAGTAAGAGGATGAGGATGAAGATGAGGGTAGGATGAGGATGGGGATTAGGATGAGGATGAGGATGGGATGAGGATGAGGACGAGGATAGGATGAGGAAGAGGATGATTATAGGATGAGGATGAGGATAGGATGAGGATGAGGATAGAAGGATGAGGAGGAGGAGGATAGGACGAGGATGACGATGAGGAGGAGGAGGATGAGGATGAGGATAGGATGAGGACGTTAAGGTGATGAGGATAGAATGAGGAAGATGATGAGGATAGGATGACGATGAGGATGAGGATGACGATAAGGATAGGATGAGGAGGAGGATAGGTTTAGGATAAGAATGAAGATAGGATGAGTTAGAGGATGAGGATGAAGATGAGAGTAGGTTGAGGATGGGGACGAGGATGAGGATGAGGATAGGATCAGGACGAGGATAGGATGAAGAAGAGGATGAGGATGAGGATGGCATGAGGATAGGATGAGGATGAGGATGAGGAGGAGGAGGAGGATGAGGATGAGGAT
>NW_017727836.1:65720-66138 GCF_001865875.1 Lupinus angustifolius | reverse complement strand
AGGATAGGATGAGGATGAGGATGAGGATTAGGATAGGATGAGGGTGAGGATGAGGGCGGGGATAGAATGAAGAAGAAGATGAGGATCAGGATGAGGATAGGATGAGGATGCGGATGAGGATGAAGGCATGTATAGGATGAGGACAAGGATAGCATGTGGAGGAGGATGAGGATGAGGATGTGGATGAGGATGAGGAGGAGGATATGATTAGGATAATGATAGGATGAGGACGAGGATGAGGATGAGGATAGGATGAGGATTAGGATGAGGATAAGGATAAAATGAGGATGGGGATGAGGATGAGGATAGGATGCGGATGAGGAAAGAATGGGGATGAGGACGAAGATAGGATGAGGATGAAGAGGAGGGTAGGATGAGGATGGGGATGAGAATGAGGATGCGGATGAGGATAGGATGA
>NW_017727836.1:65308-65620 GCF_001865875.1 Lupinus angustifolius | reverse complement strand
GAGGAGGAGGAGGAGGAGGAGGAGGAGGAGGATGAGGATGAGGTGGAGGAGGAGGATGAGGATGAGGATTGCGTATGAGGATGAGGGTGAGGATTAGGATAGGATAAGGATGGGGATGAGGATGGGAATGAGGATGAGCATGAGGATTAGGATGCGGATGAGGATGAGGATACGATGAGGACGATGATAGGAGGAGGATAGGATGAGGATGAGGACATGGATAGGATGAGGATGAGGTCGATGATAGGATGAGGAAGGGCTGAGGAGGAGGATGAGGAGGAGGAAAAGGAGGAGGATGAGGATGAGGATGAG
>NW_017727836.1:64349-65208 GCF_001865875.1 Lupinus angustifolius | reverse complement strand
CTATCCTCATCCTCGTCCTAATCCACATCCTATCCTTATCCTCATTACCGTCCTAATCCTATCCTCATCCTCGTCCTAATCCTCGTCCTCTTCCTCATCCTCATCATATCCTAATCCTCATACTCATCCTCTTCCTCATCTTCATCATATCCTCATCCTCATTCTCTTCCTCATCCCTATCCTATCCTCATCCTCATCCTATCCTCATCCTCATCCTAATCGACATCCTATCCTCATCCTCATTATCGTCCTAATCCTATCCTCATCCTCATCCTCGTCCTCATCCTATCCTTATCCTCATTCTCGTCCTCATCCTATCCTCATCCTCCTCCTCATCCTATCCTCATCCTCATTCTCGTCCTCATCCTCATCCTCTTCCTCATCCTCATTCTCGTCCTCATCCTCATCCTCTTCCTCATCCTCATTCTCGTCCTCATCCTCATCCTCTTCCTCATCCTCATTCTCGTCCTCATCCTCATCCTCTTCCTCATCCTCATTCTCGTCCTCATCCTCATCCTCTTCCTCATCCTCATTCTCGTCCTCATCCTCATCCTCTTCCTCATCCTCATTCTCGTCCTCATCCTCATCCTCTTCCTCATCCTCATTCTCGTCCTCATCCTCATCCTCTTCCTCATCCTCATTCTCGTCCTCATCCTCATCCTCTTCCTCATCCTCATTCTCGTCCTCATCCTCATCCTCTTCCTCATCCTCATTCTCGTCCTCATCCTCATCCTCTTCCTCATCCTCATTCTCGTCCTCATCCTCATCCTCTTCCTCATCCTCATTCTCGTCCTCATCCTCATCCTCTTCCTCATCCTCATTCTCGTCCTCATCCTCTTCCTCATCCTCATCATATCCT
>NW_017727836.1:59716-64249 GCF_001865875.1 Lupinus angustifolius | reverse complement strand
TGTAGTTTCCGCCTTTGTTGACCTTATATGTATGACTAATTATGACTTAACCATTTATATGAATTGTGTTATTCAGGAAATTGTGAATCAGGTTAAGTTATCATTCGATAACGATAAGTTGATTTTCCGCATTTGAGTTACTTAAAGTGATGTCCCGGAAAAGGAAGGTTTTAAAAGGAAACAATTTTATACATCCCCATTTCAAGCAAAAAATTTACCCATTTTTCCGCAATGTTTTTAAGAAGTATTTTTCGGGGCGTTACATGAAAAATCATGGTTATTGTTTCCAAAAAATAACATTAGTAGACATACTATGATTCATATATATAGTATCAACATATCAAACTCATACACTTTAGGTACATAAATATTTTTCTCAAAATACACATTGATCATACATCTAAAAAATTAAGATTCATTGTAACAAAAAATAACATTATTTTACATACCACAATTCATTCCATCATAGTTTTATTATCAAGAGTAAATATGTAATGTTAAGTCAGTTTCCATATATCATGTCTATCAAACCATATATCATGTCTATGGAGGATATAATAGATATATGACCAAATAGTTTAATATATATATCAATATTATAATTTATGAGGAAATATTTTTTTTATTTATTGTGTATGAGTTTTATACAACGCAGCATTATTATATTATCAATTGTTCATATTTAATTATTATTGACTCTTTAAAGAAAGTAATTCAAATGAATAGTGACTGATATAATAATTGTGTATAAATCTTTACACTGACAATGCATAAATATTACACTCATAATTTATATATTATTAATACATTATTTATTATTGACATGTTAATTGTCATTGTCTCTTAAAATATATATTAATGATAAATGATGTGTTAACTATCTAAACTATTTTAATACTACATGATTCATTGAACTAAAATACCAATTACTTTCTTTAAAAAATTATATATTCTTAATACATTTTTAAAAAAATTACAATGCATAGACATTACAATCATAATTTGTATATTAGTAATAAATTATATATTACTGACATGTTAATTATCATTGTCTCTTAAATTATATATTAATGATGAATAATGTGTTGATTTTCTAAATTTTTTTATAGTATGTGAATCATTGAACTAAAAACTTAATTTCTTTCATTAAAATTTTATATATGTAAAAGGACTCACAACTATGTTTCTCTATTCTACTATTAATACTTAAGGTTTTTTATTTTATATTTTTTCCACCTTAGCAAATATTTAACTATTCATTTATTACATCATTAATAATGAAACTATTCATTTTTTAAATATTAATTGTAATTAATACCCATTAGTTTTTATTCTCCTTCAAGTCACATCTAGAGTCCATGCTTCTTTTATCTCTATTTTTTATTTTGTTTTATTTTATTATTGTTACAGAATATATTTTTCTTCAAATTCATTACTATTTTGCGCTCCATTTAAAAGTTTCATATTATAATATTATTGTCAGTTTTGTAGTATTTATTATTTCCAATAGTACATCATTCATGCTTATTTAATTTTATTTCATCTTATTTTAATACTATTCAAAATAATGACATTTTTGAATTGTATTATTATTTTAAATAATCAAATTAAATTTAGATTCATGGTTTAGGATTTTATTATTTTAATATTATTATTTTGAATAATAACTTCTGATGGATTTACTTTTACAATATTATGTTTTATTGCTGGAAGAAATAAAAGAAACTAAAGTGAAAGAGTGCAATTGGTTTAAACATGTTTCAAACTATGTGATGACCCTTAGTTATACAAATAAAATTATACCAATATATTGTTTGATAAAAAATATCATATTTAATTAAATTTTTATAGTGTTTTTCTCATGAATCAAAATGCGTTAGTACATGAATATGACTTATTGTATGTTATTTATGACTTCACTCTCATGCTATAGTAAGAAAACTCATTTGGCACCGATGAACATTTTCCTTAAATTACTATTGTTAATTTATTTTGGACAAACTTGAATGTTTTGTTTTACCAGCCTTATTACCAATGCATATACGAGTCTATAAAATAAAAATATAGGTGTTATAAATGACTTATTTTTAATTAAAAATATATCATAACGACTAGTTTCATTAAAAAATATTATTTTTAATTAAAATGACTTATTTTTACCAAAATGTTGATATAGGGGATCAAACACACATCTAGTACATTTTTATACTTCTAAAACATGGTTTACCATCAAGTGATATATTTTTTGTTTTAACAAATTTTATAAATAAAAATAGTTATTATCTTTTTAATTGAATTTTTCAACATTAATGTTAGTATAAAATATATGTATATTTAACTTTACTAATATGTGGTTTAATCAGTGAATCGCTAGTTGAACCACTATACTAGTATCCTCACCGGTTTGATAACCGATACGATATTAATAACATTGCTCACAATTAATTTTTTGTATTCTACTTTTAATACTTAAAGTTTTTTTCTTTTATATTTTTTTAATCATAACAAATATTTAACTATTCATTTACTACATCATTAATAATAAAGAGAAAAAATTGATTGGAGACAACCTTAACATATCACATTTACAAATACCCAATCATAGTTTGATAAATTATTAAACTATTGATCCCACTACACCAATCATTAAATAGGATATTAGGAGAAAGGAAAGAGAAAGACATGAGAAAGAGAGAAAAAAAAAACCTAAATTAATATAGTGGAATCCACAATTTAATGATGTATCAAACTAGAATTGAGTGTCTGCAAATGTCAGGAATAAGGACTTCAGCCCAAAGACAATACGAGGTAGTTTTAGAGGTAAATCCCACAAATCCAGAGCCTGGAGAAAGCCTAAGAGCAAAAAGGGTTACTGCAAGTTGCAACTAAGGAACCCTTGCAATGGAGGGAAGCACAATAATGACGGTAAGTATTATTATTTGAGGGCGTTGGATCAGACTGCAATGTAGAGTCTCCAACCATCAGGATATGGGAAGAGTGGAGAGCCACAAGTGAGACACCAAGTATTGAACCAAAACCTTAAGGCATTAGTTCTATGGACATTTTCGACTTATAAACTCTTTAACTCCTCCCCTTATATCCAACGTGTGACTTCACAGTTGAACAATCAACCCTCTTTCATGAATTTTATTTGTGTGGCTGGAGGACTGAATAACATAATGTAATGCCAGAAAATGCTATCCGAAAATATTTAAAGATATTTTTATTTAAATAAAAAGGTTAAAATAAGTAATTCGAAGAATTGATAAATTGAAGGTAATTTTTTTTGAAAAGAGATGTTACCATAGAAAGATTAGCCTGGCTACTTGTTACAAAGGTTGACAAGTGATTATGAAAATAAGGTTAACTTAGTCGATTCCATTTTCTCAAAACTTCCCATTTCGAAACGTCACATGTTGAAACTTTGCTGAAATTCAAAACTTGAGTCATAAGCAAATTTAAAAACTTGATAGGATATGATACTTCTCTTATTAGTTTTCCAAAAGTAGCCACATCACATAACCATCTCACTTACCATAACCTGATGCGTGATAGTTAAGTGTTGGAAATAAAAGTCAAGTGTTAGAGGTAATAGCCTCTCCAAATAATACAGACTATCATCAAAATTCAAATAAAATAGAGGCATCTGGAATTATATCAGTGTTACTGAAAGTAAAATGGGTCCATAATACTATCATCCAACAACAACGGCTAGAAAAATATGCTACTCAAGAATATGAAGACTCGGGCTCGTCAGGGTCCTTCTCGGGGTCCTCCTCCATCTTGGTGTTAGAATCAATAATGATCATTGCGGGATATGACATCAACTCCTCCCTCACTCGATGCTCCTCGACAAGTGGGGTGACAGAATGCCCCTAAACTAGAATCACGACATCAGTAGAGTACCATACTACATTAAGGATCACCATCTCCTCCTCATCATCATCCTCATCCTCTGATTCAATGAACTCCTATTCAAAGGTGAAGATTTCTCCTCGGTGTGTTTTCTTTATTTGGTTAAGTAAGTGAACACAGTTTTATTCTTTGTTCGCCATCTCGGCTTACTTGAAATAAATTCCAACGCCAGTATAATGGTTTCAAGAATTTTCCAGTTACAACTTACTTCTAATAATCATGTGAATAAATTCTAATGCTGGTACAATGGTATCAAAGCAATCCCCTATTACATAATTATTAAGTACCTTTGAATACCATCTCGGTTTTGTGGAATAAATTCCAACATCGGTTTAATGGTATTCTAATGTACAAAAGTGACGAATAGTTAGTTGTTAGAAACAAATAAATAAATAAAGAACAAAAGAATAATAAAGTTAAGTGACCTTTATTTATTTACTCCCTTTCGGGTTCCTTTTATTAACAAACCAAACTTCTTCCTTAAGGAAGGTTGGCATTAAAGAATAAATAAATTGCGGAAAGTAAATAACAATGAATAAAAGTTAGTAAGTTAGTTTCATCACTTTTGTATATTAAAAGGTGTTTCAACAAATAAATTTATTGATAACACTTTACTAT
>NW_017727836.1:58596-59616 GCF_001865875.1 Lupinus angustifolius | reverse complement strand
TTTGAAAGGCCATGAAGACACAATGAAGTCTTACCTATTTTGGAAGAGCACGTGGGGATCTTCTAAGGCAAATACCAAGGGCTCATCAAACCATGGAATTTGTTTCCTAATCCAAACAAATCAGATTGGAAAGCCATAAAGGAGGTCCAAAACTTTCCTTATGTGAGGATGGCGTGTAAATGCAAGGGAATCCATTCAAAAACTTTCCTTATTCAAGATTAGCACATGTGGGAATTAGGCCAAGGCAATCAGAATTCAAATCTTCTCCAAATCATGAAGATAATGGCAAGCTTTAAAAAACTTACCAAATTGAGATTTACACATGTGGGAATTCGGCCAAGGCAACTACAACACCCAAGCAACCGAATTCACCTATTAAGAGGGCTTGGTACACGTTTACATTGAGAAAGAAACAAAAGGAAAGTAGCCAACCAAGAACAGCCCCATATGGAATGAATTTCATGAGCATTAATCCTCATCAAAGTGCTCCAGCCGTTTTTATTTGAATCAATTAGGTAGTTGAATACAACTCAATGTATTACTCACTCATTCATGTTGAATCAAGGCTTGGCCTATATGTAACCGAATTTCCTTATGAATAAAACAATTCAGATTTTAGTTGCATAATTTCCATTGCAAGTTGAGCTTTGCTCCGACACTTAGAACTTATCAAGGATCCATCCTTGTGGCATTCATAGGCTTATCACCATTGGTGTGGCGCCTTAACGTTGTTCTTATCAAGGATCCTTCCTTGTGGCGAACCTCCTTGGCTTATCAAGCTACTTTGCTTGTGGCGCCTTCCCCCCTTCATTCTTATCCATTTTCTTTTATCCAAACATAAATATAAAAAGACAAAGAAAGTATATACAAAAACATGCCTATATACAATACATTTATTCCATATACATTTCATCCCATTTTCATACACAAAAACGTGGACATTAATAAAAATTCTATTCCGCTATTCCAATTAAGTTTCAGGCAAGAACGATCGACAAGGAAAGCAAACCACCTCTGGAG
>NW_017727836.1:38154-58496 GCF_001865875.1 Lupinus angustifolius | reverse complement strand
ACTTTTCAATCTTGGCTTCTATTTTTCTCAATCTCTTTTTGTTTTCTTTTATATTTGTAAAGAGATTGTGTTTTTCTTTCTTTCCTTTTAAGAAGCAAAGTCCACCAATTTTTCCCCCAACTTAATTCTTTCAACTATTCTTTAAAATTTAATGCTCTCTTTAGAACATTATTTTTTTATAATTCAGTTTCTTGGAATAGTTTGAAAAATTATTTCACTAGTTTGGCTCAAATGGGCTTATCAAAGGATGATCCTAATAGGGTTTGGACTCTTTGGCATTTGGTTCAACTAATGAAGGAAAATGCCTTGATCATTTCTTATCATTTTTATGCAATTAAGAGATTTAAAGACTCAAACAAGTGTAATTAGACAAATCAAATGTCGATTCTCACTTTGATTCTCATGTGTGCTTGGCTCACTCCCTCACTTAGTTTGGTTTTACACTTTTTTGATTTAATAGTTGTTTGCAAAGATCTTGTTACAAAAAAAATGAATTTTCAATTTGCAAAAATTTCAAGTTATGACATTATATGATGTTTTCACAAAAGTTTAGCATATATCTCATTTTGCTCGCTCAAAGCTTAATTCAAAGTATGCTTAGCATTTTCTAATCATGTGATCATTTTTCAAGAATTTTGTTTGGCCATTTTGATTTTGATTTTGAATTTTTTTTGATTTTTTGAACAAACAATTTTACTTTTTACATATTTACACAATCTAAACAAGAAAATTTTAAATTACGTCAAGTTCTTGACCCCTTTTTAAATGAAGGCTTGTCCTCAACCCTTAAAATTTTTTGGGACTTACTTGATGTGATTTAAAAATTGCTCTATTTTCAAAATAAAAATGGTAACAAAAGACAATGGTAAAAGAAGTAAATATTTACCAAACACTGGGTTGCAATCATAATTTCTATATTAATAATAAATTATATATTACTGACTTGTTAATTATCATTATCTCTTAAATTATATATTAATGATGAATAATGTGTTGATTTTCTAAATTTTTTATAGTATATGATTCATTAAACAAAAAAAATTAATTTATTTCATTAAAATTTTATATATGTAAAAGGACTCAAACCTATTTTTCTCTATTCTACTATTAATACTTTAAGGCTTTTTCTTTTATATTTTTTCCAACATAGCAAGTATTGAACTATTCATTTATTACATAATTAATATTAAAACTATTCGTTTTTAAAATATTAATTGTAGTTGATGCACATTAGTTTTTATTCTCCTTCAAGTCACATCTAGAGTCAATGTTTCTTTTATCTCTATTTTTTATTTTGTTTTATTCAATCCCATAAATCAAGAGTCTGGAAAAAGCTTAAAAACAAAAAGGTTATTTCCAATAGTGCATCATTCATGCTTATTTAATTTTATTTCATCTTATTTTAATACTATTCAAAATAATGATATTTTTTTATTTTATGATTATTTTAAATAATCAAATTAAATTTAGATTCATGGTTTAGGATTTTATTATTTTAATATTATTATTTTGAATCATAACTTCTGATGGATTTACTTTTATAATATTATGTTTTATTGCTTGAAGAAATAAAAGAAACTAAAGTGAAAGAGTGCAATTGGTTTAAACATGTTTCAAACTCTGTCATTCAGGAGAGACACTCACGCATCTCAAAAGAAATTAGTTCCTTACTTATGTGATGACTTTACCAATATGTGGTTTAATCAGTGAATCACTGGTTGAACCACTATACCACTATCCTGACCGATTTGATAACCGATACGATATCAATACTCACAATTACTTTTTTCTATTCTACTTTTAATACTTAAAGGTTTTTTTCTTTTATATTTTTTAAATCATAACAAATATTTAGCTATTCGTTTACTACATCATTAATAATAAAGAGAAAACATTGATTGGAGACAACCTTAACATATCACATTTACAAATACTCAATCATAGTTTGATAAATTATTAAACTATTGATCCCACTACACCAATCATTAAATAGGAGATTAAGAGAGAGGAAAGAGAAAGACATGAGAGAGAGGAAAAAAACCTAAATTAATATAGTGGAATCCACAATTTAATGATGTATCAAACTATAATTGAGTGTCTGCAAAATGTCAGGAATAAGGACTTTAGCCCAAAGACAATACGAGGTAGTTTTAGAGGTAAATCCCATAAATCAAGAGTCTGGAAAAAGCTTAAAAACAAAAAGGTTATTTCCAATAGTGCATCATTCATGCTTATTTAATTTTATTTCATCTTATTCTAATACTATTCAAATAATGATATTTTTGTATTTTATTATTATTTTAAATAATCAAATTAAATTTTGATTCATGGTTTAGGCTTTTATTATTTTAATATTATTTTTTCGGACAATAACTTCTTCTTATGGATTTACTTTTACTATATTATGTTTTATTGTTGAAGGAAATAAAAAGAAACTAAAGTGAAAGAGTGCAACGGTTTAAACATGTTTCAAACTCTGCCATTCGAGAGGGGCAATCTCTCATGCTATAGTAGGAAAACTCATTTGGCACCGATGAACATTTTCCTTAAATTACTATTCTTAATTTATTTTGGACAAACCTGAATATTTTGTTTTAGTAGCCTTATTACCAATGCATATACGAGTCTATAAAATAAAAATATAGGTGTTATAAATGTTAATAGAATATAACAATAAAAATTAGATTATAATATCTATGCATTTTAAGTATACAAATTGATGCATGGTTATTACATGATTTACTATTCATTTGTATTAACATTTTTTGAACAATCAACAATAATTAAACATGAATGATGGATGCTGCAGTAACAATATATCAAACTCATACACTATCACTCCATACATTTTTTTCTCTTAAGCCTATATTGCATATTACATTACTTACCCAAATGTTTTGTAAGCGAATTTTGGCATAGTAGAGATCCTCAGCTAGAATGTAAAATAAAGAAAAATTTGATAATTTTTAATATTATTTTATTGAAAATTAATTAAAATTTGAACTGTTCAAAAATTATATAAGTCATACTTTACTTATGTGATTATTGTAAGCACTACCACAACAAGAATTCTTTACTTCACAAATCTGAAGTCTTTAATCCTTCCCATCCTTCTTTTGAGTTTATAGATAATATGACCTGATTAGAATTAGAAGTAAAATTAGGAATCAAAATTTTCCTATGGACGTTTGCACCAAACATTGGACACTTAATTCCATCATGTAGCATGTCATTCTCCTATTTACAATGTAGCACGAGTGCAGTCTAACGTGATTTTGTATCACCCTGATGTTTTCAAACACAGTCCAATTCCGTTCACAACCGGAAGCACTACATGTTTGACTTAGAACGCGAACTACCAACCTTTGTAGATTTGGTGTATGACATCCATAAGTTTCCCACAATTGATCTAAAAAATTGCATGAAATCTAACTCAACATCTTTTTTAATATTAAACATTTAACTATTTAAGACAATTAATAATAAACATTAAAGACAATTGCCAATTATGAAAGACTAATTATACCTGACATCACTTTACTCCATTCACGTATCACAGTCGGTCTTCCAAAATCTAGCTCATTAACTTTATATATCCTCATTTCACTAGTTAGCTTATCTAGCAAATCAGGATCTCCATGAGCAAGCTTCTAAAATACATCCAAAATGTCGGATGTTGTGAACTTATGTTTTTCAAATTCTTCAATATTGAAGAAACATTGTGGGTTGAGCCAATACCTAGCAGTATGAAGATTTCTTTTTAATTGCAAATCCCACCGGCTATCCATAATTTTCAAATAAGGCTTTATTTTGGTCTTATTTATTTGAAATCACCTCTCCATCTCATGTATAGCTTTAAAGAATGATAAAGAAAACCCATTGCAGGCTTATCCTCACTATCAATAACGTGTAACACGCAAACAAGTGTCTCCGAAATTTTAACAATGTTAGCTTATTGTTTTCAAAATTTTGAATCCAACACTTGTTCCACACATTTGTTTTGCCTTAGCATCTTTGGAATAAGCTGAGCTTTCCCATTCTCTTGATGTTACAAGAGCTCTAAGTGCATCCTTTCAGGCCAAGATACTTTGCAATGTAATGAAGTTAGTGGCAAAGCGAGTTGGAGTTGGACGAAGTATTTATTTCCCATGAGTGAACTGCCTCATTAGATACAACGGATGACAATGATTATAAAAGTACTTGGTAATATTTGCAGCATGTGATACTGTGTCAGTTACTTCTAGTAACTTTCCGATATCTTGAAACATCAAATTAACACAATGAGCCACACATGGAGAGCAAATCAAGTGAGGGAAGTCTTTGTCCAACAACCTACTAGTAGAAACATATTAACATCATTGTCTGTAACAATATGAACAATGTTCTCAAGACCGACATGCATCATTACCAACTTGAAAAGCATGAACAACATATATGTAGTTTAGGAAGCCTGTGAAGCATCAACAGACTTTATGAAGACATTTCCCTTAGGACAATAGAAGAGAAAATTAATGAGAGTTCGCCTGCCTCTGTAAGTCCAACCGTCTACCATAAGAGTGCATCCAGTTTTCCTCCAAATAGATCGATAGTCATTATCAAGTTTTTTCACGTCTACAACCCACTTGTTTAGAAAATTACCACAAACACGATAATAGTTGGGACCTTTATAACTTCGACCCATGCGACAAATGGTATCATACGAGTTGATAATATGCTTAGTTATTTGCATTAAACGACACGGGAGCATCAATCATCCATTTGGAGATGGCGAGGGCACATTTCTCAATCACTTTCTTAGTTTGCATTGCGCTTTTTAGAGTAGGTTGAGCACTAGGAGTTGTTCTAGGAATAAAGTAAGAGCATATGCGACCTTTCCCTTTTTGAGATGTGGATGTGTGAGGTGCTTCAATCAGTTCAGTATGAAATAAATCATTAACTTCATCACAAGGATTACCATCCTCGTATTCCTCTTCTACCTTTCTTTTTTTACTCTTCATTTCATCAACCAATTTCTGGATTTGGTGTTGAATATCAGCTAGTACTTTCTTGCACTTTTCAACTTGTCCTTTTACTCTGACCAATGAGCCTTAAACCGAGTGAGGTCACCCCCTTTGATTTGTTTCATGCAAAAAAGATATAATAGAATCGTTCTTCTATTATCAGCAACAACTTCTTTACAATGTGCCCAAGCTGAATCTGATTTTCCCCTCTAACTACTTGTAGAAGTATTTTATGTTGATGCTTCTTATGACGTTGGTAATTCAGGTTCATTAGATGTCATCTATTTCTATAACAAAAGCAATTAAAAACAATTTCAGTATTGATGGCTATTGTCCACTTAAAGGGAATAAAACAATGTTATTTCTACAACATGAGCAATTAAGAATAATGATATTTTACCAACTTTAGAAATAAAGAAAAGCTTTTATAACCATTAAGTGGTAGCAACTACACACATAATTATCAAAAATCAAACTACTACCAAGCATATACAAATAACTTGCACCAAGCATGTACAACTAACTTGAGAGGTAAGAGTTACAATCATAACCACATGCTCTTAAGATATTAGTTACACCACCTGCTCTTAAGGTAAGAGTTACAATCATAACCACGTCCCTTACAACAAGTCTTGCATCTTATATAGATCTAATCTTTCTTAGCCATATTTTCACAATCATGATACACCCTATAGTCAGAGTCAAACCCATAAAGGCATAAACAAAGTCTACTTTCCATAACTTGTGAGGTTTCATTGCTATAATATATGTCATATGAACAAATAGAGTTTGACTTTATCATACAACATAATCAAATGGTTTCCCAAATAGGTATGCCATTATCTTTGCAGACGTCATGCCACCACTTTCCCAACATATAACTTTCAATAACTTGTGAGGTTTCATTGCTAAATATATGACATATTAACAAATAGGTATGCCATTATCTTTCCAGACCTCATACCACCACTTTCCCAACATTAGAAATTGTTTCTAAGGTTGTAGGATATATTGGAATATAGCTTATATACACAAGATGAACAAATTACATAAGCAAACAAGATGAAGGAGTACCAAGTTTGAGAATAAGCACAAGATAACACAAGTAGAACTTAATTATCACATCATGTATGCTACAACAGTGCTCAACTAGATGAAACAAGAAAATAAAATTTTTGACAGAGTCAATATCGTGTTCTACAACTACATAAAAGTGAGAAAACATTGAATCATTGGGAAAGTATACGGTCATGGCTTCAAGGGTTGTTTTGGTTATGTTTATGTTGTGATGTTCGTGTTTGTGTCCTTAACAAAAGAAGAAGGTCATGACTATGAGGAGGCTAAAGCCTCTGATTATGCCAATGAAATTGTACAAAATATTATGCAGGTGACACTGTTGAATTTCTTTGGTACAAATTCTACTCTTCCAATAATCAAAAGGAATGATTGCACAATTTTTCCATCCTAAATTAGTAAATTAGGGTTTTCTACCTAAATGAGTAAGAGTGCAGTGTTACCTCATAATCTTCTGGTATGGAAGAAGAGAATCACAAAACCAAGTGGAAGAGAATGAAAATGAATGAACAAAAAAGGAATGAAGGAGGGTTGAAGAAGGGTTGAGAATGATTGAAGAAGGGTGTAGGAGCGTGTAAACTGTGAAGGAGAAAGAGAAAAGAAAAAACTTAAACCCCATGCCTGAAATGACGTTGTTTAGGGGGCTGATTATTTTCAAAAACATTATTTGTTTAAACCGGCTAGTTTAGTCAAATTCCAACCGGTTCACCGGTTTTCACAAAATTCAGCTGGTTTTCACCGGTTTTGATACTTGACCAGTACAACAACAATACCAAACCGGTTAGGGGTCCGGTTCACCGGTTTCCTGGTCGAACCGACCGGTATGATACTGTTTTTACATCATTGATAAATATGATGTGTTGAAGTTGTCTCCAACCTAGTTTTTCTCACTAATAATAATATTCATTAATATTAATTGTTATTGATGCACATTAGTTTTTTATTCTCCTTCAAGTCACATCTAGAGTCAAAACTTCTTTTATCTCTACAGTTTATTTTCTTTTCTTTTATTATTTAGCACCAATGTTCTTAAAATTAAAATGCGGAGAAAATCCAAAATGGTCTGAGTATGTCATACTATAGTGAGATGTTGGGCTCAATTGTTATTGACCCTGGTGCAGCCACTGAGTGGCGATGCATGTGATAATCAATTAGCAATGGAAGAGGACCAAGAACTGAACAAAATAATAGGAAAGCAAACCACTCCATAATTGGAACGAACAAGTCCAACAAATGCCTAATTTATTGGTGTCAGGAATATGGACTTCAACCCAAACACAATACGAGGTAGTTTTAGAGGTAATTCTCGCAAATCATGAGTCCAGAGAAAGCTTAAAAGAAAAAAGGGTTGCTGCAGGTTGCTACGAAGGAACCCTTGTAATGGACGGAAGCACAATAAGGACGCCAAGTATTATTATTTGTTGGGGGCGTTGGTTCTGACTGCGATGGAGAGCCTTAAACCATCAGGGTATGGGAAGAGTGGAGAGCCACAACTGAGACACCAAGTCTTGAACCAAAAACTTAAGGCATTAGTTCCATGAACATTTTTCACTTATAAACTCTTCCACTCCTCTTCTTATATTCAACGTGTGACTTTACACTCGAACAATCAACCATCTTTCAAGGAGTTTATTTGTGTGGCCGGAGAACCGAATGACATAACGTTTTGTGTTTTCCTTAATGCTTGTGTTGACATGTAGATTATGGAGCTCGGACATCAATTACATGCCTTTATAGTTCATAGCGGATATAGGGAGGTTGTTTCTGTTCTGAATGGGCTTGTTGATTTCTATGGAAAATGTTGGGACATTGTATCCTCTGAAATGGTTATTAATAGAATTAGACAGAAGAATGTTGTTTCCTGCTACTTTCTGATTTATGCTCTTATGCAAAACCACAAGGAAGAGCAGGCTTGTATGGTTTTCTTGCAGGCAAGGAATGAAGAAGTTGAGCTGATAGATTTCATAGAATCAAGCGTACTCAGTGCTTGTGCCGAGCTTGGAGGCTCGGATTGGGTAAGCCAGTTCATGCTCTTCCTTTCAAGGCATGTGTTGAGGACAATATATTCGTTGGGAGTGCTCTTGCTGACTTGTACGGAAAATGTGGAAGTATAGAGAATGTTTAGCAGGTATTTAGTGAAAATCCCAAGAGGAACCTAGTCACTTGGAATGCAAGGATAAGTGGATATGCACACCAAGGTAACGTTGACATGGCTTTGTGTCTATTTGAGGAAACAACATTAGAATGTTGTGGTAAAACACTAAGTTATGTTATACTAGTTTCTGGATTATCAGTGTGTAGTAGGGTTTGGGCAGTGGAAAGGAGAATGCAAATATTCGAGTCCATGAGAGTGAAGTATGGAATTGAACCAAGTGGTGAGCATTATGCATGTGTCGTGGACCTTCTATGGAGAGCTAGATTGGTAGAGGATGCATATGAATTTATAAAAATAATATGTTGATTCATCCAACTATTTCAGTTTAGGGAGTTCTAGTGGCGGCTTGTAGGATACATGGGAAAGAAGAATTGGGAAACATTGCAGGTGATAAATTATTTTAGCTTGATCTTGTAGACTCTGATAATCATGTAGTGCACTCTAACACGCTTGTATCTGCTGGCAGGTAATAATTTAAAACCATGCTAACTAGTTTTGGTTCTTTGTTCACCTTGACAAGTAAGTAGTTTTGGTTCTTTGTTCACCTTGACAAGTTAGTTAGATTGATCATATTATTTGCTAAAGTAATTTGTCACGTCCTAATTAGTGTGGAAGAGTATTCTTCCTTCGTCCATCTTTTTAACTTGGTAAGATATATAGATGAAACTTAGAGCATGTTTGGTTGGTATAACAGAATTCATTATTTTTCAGAGTTTTGTTTTTTTTTAAATCTTGTTCCACACTTTTAAATGATGTTTTGGAGAAAACAACACAAATGCTATTGGTGCTTGGACATCATTTTTCACCCTAGAAAAGTTGCAATTTTCTAAACTACCTTACTAGATAGGTAGATTATTTGTAAGGCTCGAACTTAAATGTGAACACCTTATGAGTTCGCTTCGAAGCAAACTGATTTACAATTGTTGGATGGAAAAGTTATGAGACGGGATACCATGGACAATACCTGTTAGAAGTCGTTATAAGGAATTAAGACTTCTACATTGACGTCTTCTTGGGCAAACATGACTTCAATGACGTCTTGTCCACTTCTAAAGTCGGGATGCTAGATGATGACTTCTGTTCTGGCATCTTGTTATTGGAAAATGACTTCAATGAATTGAATATACCTTAACATACGAACTACCTTTTAGTATATTACCTTCTTCCAGCATAGTGAAATATATTGGCTTCTTCAAGCACAGTGAAATATATTGGCTTCTTCTACCTTAGTATATTGTATGGGCGAATTTGCATATATAAGGTTACAACTTCTTGTTCATTTAGTACTCTTACATTGTTCATTATTTTTGTTATCTTAAATATTTTGATTAGTTATATGATTCTTTTCTATAATGTTACATCCTCAAAAATATTTTGATTCACAACTTCGCAATCATAATTATTAATAATTAATTAGAAATATATTTATTACTATATATTCTAACAAGTTCAATATTTTTTACAAGACTCGTCTAAAGATTTATTTAAATTCAGACACGTTAACTAGTTTCTAGAAGAACCATTACTATATGATCTATTAAATTCAATGGGTTTTCACAAATATCTCACATCAAATATATCTTATAACATAGATCCATCTTTAATTATATCTCTCGTTGAAAGATGGAGGCCTGAAACATATACTTTTCATCTGCTATGTGGTGAATGTATCATTACTTTGGAAGATTTTTCACTCCAATTGGGAGTGAATGTCATTGGTCTATCAGGACCCACGTTTTTTATTGGAATGAATTGTGTATGCAACTATTAGGAAAAGTTCCAATTGATGGACAACATATAAGGGGGTGCAAGTTAAAATTAACTTGGTTGAGTCAAAACTTTGCTCACCTGCCCCCTCAACCTACACAATTACAACTAGAAAAATATTATAGGGCACGTATTCTATATATTATAGGAGGTCAATTTTTACTCGATAAATCTAATAGTCGGGTGCATTTAATGTACATACCTATACTTCAGGATCTACACATAGTTCACCGTTATAGTTGAGGTTCAACTTGTTTAGCTAACATATATGGGGAGATGTGTCAAGCAATAAAACCAAATGCAAAGGCAATGTGTGGTTACTTGATACATTTACAATCTTGGGCGTGGTATCGCCTACCTCTCCTTGCACATAGAGTTCAAGTTCGACCTACTTATCCATTTGCATTAAGGTAATATATATTTTTACCTATATATAAATTTTATTTATAAGAACAAAATTTCCTCTCTCCATTATAATTAATATCAAAATTGTATAGGTGGGGTTTCGACAACTGTAATTTTCAAGAAATTCCACGTGGAGATTTGACAGGATATAGGTCACGCTTAGATCACATGGATGTCAACCATGTAAAAATTCTTAAACTCTTATTTCTTCCAATTTATAGCAATATTTCAATTTTCTACCAATATGTTATCTTCATTTGACAGTTCAAATGGCTCCCATATGAGACTAACATCAACAATCTCCCTTGTCATGTCCAACAGGATAAGAAGGTGTGGAGTGCATGCACAACTTTAATTTGTTTCTCGATTGTCGAGTGGCATCAAACAAATCGAGTCAGACTACAATTTGGTTTGGTTCAAGACGTGCTACATTCACCTAACAATATTGATGCACTGCATAGAATTGAAATTTCAAATTCTAGACTCTTATAACATTCAAATTCAATTTCATAACAAGGACCTCAAATTCAATTTCATGTCCACACACAATAATATATGAATTGGTATCTCACCAATTCTAGACTCTTCTTATATGCGGAATTACAGCTCCAAGACCCACGCAAAATAAATTATCAACAAAATCAACAACAATACTACCATCCAAATCAACCTCTCACACCTCAAACTCCAATATTCCAACCTATGATGAACCAACCATTTATGTCGCAAAAAATTTGTCACAACAACTGATATATCAACCCACAATTTCTGACACTTATAACATTCAACGCGGAGAATGTCTTTCCATGGTCAACAATCACACCAACATCGCATTGATGATATCATGCCTCACCATCATTCATTTTCTACATAAGATAGTGATTTCATCAATACCTTATTGGGAACACCTCAATTAGCATATGTATATCACAATGATATGATGTTCAACATCAATAAAGATGATGGTGCTGGACCAAGTTCTTTCATGGTTGATGATAACATTTTCTCTACTGGACAAATATGTACAAATCAAAAATAGACTATAATTGCACATCGAGGAAGACCACAATGTCATAGGCAACCACCTAGATGTGGGACGGGAGGTCGTTTAGGGAATCATTAAATTTAGTATTATTGTAACTTAATTTTAAATAATTCAATTTATATTAACATTTTACATTTACCAAGTTTATTTTATTTCTCTCTGTTATAAAGGCCCATAAACATTGACTATTTATCTTCAAAAATTACAAATAAATTGGCCCAAACACTATTTTTATGTAAAGGAGGATATTTAAAAAAATAAGTAAACAAAATTAGTTCAAAAAAATCAAGCAAAAAATGAGCCAGGTCCAACAAAGCTGAAAGCCCATTACACAACTTTTACAGCCCACTACGTCCCAATACGCTTAGAAGTCGGTAAAGCTCCTAAAGACTTCTATGTATAGTGATTACATCCTTCTATGTCACGATTTCTGGAATAGAAATGTAACTCTTCCTCTACTACCACGACTTCTCTTCACAATAAGCCTCATTTTCGCAATAAGTCACCGGGAAGACAACTAACGACTCCGATTAAAGCACTATCCATCCAATGGCTAGAAAACTAGTTCACTTCGAAGCAAACTAAAAGTGAGTTGGCAGGTTAGCTCTCACCTATTTTTAATGCTTATTTCCAACTGATTCCCAAGTTAAACCCTCCTTGTTTCTAATTATTTTGCAACATTCACTATGCTAGAGTTGCCGTTCAACATCGTTTATTTTAGATGTATAATAGCGCTTTCGGGCGCTTCACAAACGTTGTTGTATTGATTATATACCACAGCATACCACATAAAAAGCGCTGTCATATAGTGCATCAATATGACAACGCATCGTCCACAAACCGCTGTCATATAGTGGATCAATACAGCAGCGCATCATCCACAAAGTGCTGTCATATAGTCTTAAATAAACAACACATTTTATAGGTCTTACAAA
The DNA here is from genome assembly GCF_001865875.1 of Lupinus angustifolius. NCBI lineage: Eukaryota > Viridiplantae > Streptophyta > Magnoliopsida > Fabales > Fabaceae > Lupinus > Lupinus angustifolius. Next base: position 46,115 of record NW_017727836.1, on the reverse strand, counting down.
CAGCGCTTCTACCTGCGCTGTTGAAGTTCATATATTTAACAGCGAAATAACAAAAAAACGTTGTTGTATTATTGATAAATTTTCTCAAACAATACCTTAATAAAACTGCGCATCACATGCATAGCGCTATTGTAAAGGATAACTACCACATCGCTTTCTATAAAAAGCATTGTTGTAGTTATCCTTTACAACAACACATGCCTGGACTTCCCTTATAATTTGTAGTTGATTTATATAAATTAATACTTGCATATACATTTATTAGCAGAACAAACATTCTCAACAGCGCCAGAAGTTTGTTTTATTAAACATCAATACAATACAAAATACAAACAATGAATATCATGCCAATTATGTTTTGACAGAGTACATAATTACAAATAAAAAATTACACAAATTATAAAGAAAGAATATTATACAAATTACAAAAGAAACAATATTATACAAATTACAAACAATCAAAATTATACAAAGGCTACTTGCATCTATTTTTTCCTTTTCTTTGATTGTTTTTGTCTTTTAGGGTCATCCTTGTCTGGAGGAGCATATTGATTTACCCAAAGCCCTTCATCGTGATCATCTCTTGTATATAAATCATCAGCTGTAGTTGGTCCGCTCTCACATGACTGATATGGCCCAAAAAAATGATTATCTTCATCAATATCTTCATATTCTTGGTCATCAATATTATTGATAATTATTTTGTTAGTTAAAAGAACAATGGACCATTTCATATCAGCTGGGTCACTAACATAGAATACTTGTTGAGCTTGTGATGCTAGAATAAATGGCTCATCTTTATATCCTGGCCTATTAAGATTCACTTGCATGAACCCTAACTCATCAACTCGGAAGCCATTGTTCTTATCAACCCACATACAATAAAAAATCAGCATCCTAAATATTGTGTAATCCAATTCCCATATGCGTTCAACCACTCTAAAGTATGACATGTTCACATATATTGGGTTTCTATCTTTTGCACTTGACATATGTAAAGTTCGAGCAGCAAGAGTCACACCACTATTTTGCATTTTACTTTGATCATCTTGTTTTTTCGTATAAAATGTGAACTCATTAATCAGGTAACCAGTGTAGGATAAGACATGAAGGCTTGGACCATTGGCTAACCATTTAAATCTTTTGGAAACCGAATGTTCATTTATATTCAACTCCTCATCAATGTGATTTTTTAGCCACTTTATGAAACACTGATTATGCTCTTTGGAAATCAAATTTTCATTCTTACTTGGGTAACACTTCCTTAACATCTACTTGTGTGTTTCAACATATGGCTCAACCACGTCGGCATTATGTAAAACATATAAGTGCGCTTGCGCCAATTCGGTTCTTGTTATAGTCAATATTTCATTCCTAGTAATACCTTCACCGAATGTTTTTTTTGCATATCGAGGCTTTGGAATGCCCATGAAATCACCATCGGTAAGGTATCCGGTACCAAAATCAAGAGCTTCTTCAACAACATATCGCTCGACAATACAACCCTCTGGTCTTGATCGGTTCTTCACATACCCTTTTAATGTCTCCATATAACACTCAAAGGGGTACATCCATCTCATGTAGGAAGGGCCACATAGTTGTGTCTCACGAACAAGATGAAATCTTAGATGAACCATTATGTCAAAAAAAGAAGGTGGAAAACACATTTCAAGCTCACACAAAGTCAAAATAATTTGTCTTTACTATATAATTGTGTTTATTAATACGAAACTGGATAAAATATTAAACATTACATTTTGTTAATTTATTTTTGTATTTATTAAAGTATTGCTAGTTTGTTTATTTTGTTTATTGATAAGGAACAATGCAAAAATATTAAAGAGTATAACCATCCAAATAATTAACAAAAGCAGAAATTAACATCCACAATAATTGTGTTATTATTCATTCATAGAGGCAAAATACATTATAATGAACTAAATGATTTGGTACATGCGAATATAATGGACTAAATGATTTGGTACAAGAGGAAATAATCTTGTCCACAATATTTTCTTCGACTCCTCTACAAAAATCTTGTAGAACAGTTCCTTGATTTCCTTTTAAAATCTGGGTCTGTTTCCCATGAAAATCGAATGAGAGAAATCGATGAACTTTAGGAATTGCTGCAGATGATGATGGAAAATAATTGAAAGAGATAAATAAAAATTGAAAGAGCTCAATGAAATAAATAATTCATTCCCCTTTTCCTTTTATTTACTTTCAATTTCCTCATCTTACGCAAATCTTGTATAACAGTCACCTTCCTTCTGAATTCAAAACTTGTTAAAAACCTTCTTGACATGATTCTGAAACAGAAACACAATTTTTTCCTCGACTCCTCTAAACAAATCTGGGTGCTTTTTCTCTTTTTCACTCTTTGCAGTATTGCTCTTTTTTTTACTACTTTGTGTTTTCTTCCTCCTATCTTCATGAACAAACTCTTATAGAAACAAATACTCTTAGGCTCTTAGCTTAGTGATGAAATAGAATATTGAATGAACCACAATATTTATAGATGAGCAACCATTAATATATCAACAAACAAAGAGACGTATAACCACTCAACCATTAATATTTCAACAACCAATAAACGCATAACCACTCAACCATTAATATTTCAACAAATGAAGAGACGCATTACTACTCCACCATTACTACTGATGTTCAACACCGCATTGTCAGGAATGCGCTGTTGAAGTTACACAAATTGACAGCGTCTGCTTTATTATGCACTGTTGATGTTCTTCCGCCTTATTTTCAACAGCGTCGTTCAAAATTCTATTGTTGAATGGCCACTGTTTATTACGATATCTGGTGTAGTGATTATTATATATCTAAATAATTTTGAAACCTAGTTTGGTGGGTGGGAACCAGAATTTGAAGTTATTTTTAATTAATTTCAAGCAACAAGTAGGCACGAACAAAGCAAGTGCACTAGATCATGCAATGTGATGTGTGTTATTGGTACTTACTATACATATATATATTCATATTTATAAAACAGTGACTTTTTGGTTGATTTTATATTTCCCATATTTCATTATTAATGTAATAATTTCAAATAGTGTAATTTTACTGCTTAATTTAATTTCATCACCTTTTATCATTGTTATTACTTGTTGATGGCAAAAGATCATTTATCAAATTATAAATTAATTATCATCAATTGAACATACCAGGAATACAAAGTTGTTTATTTTATATTACAATGTGTCGTTATGTGTAGTGACACCAACATGTCCATGTGGCTGTTGTGCCTGCCTTTTCCGAATAGCCGGTTTAAATGAAGATCACATATTTCATTTTTTATATCTCAATCCAATTAAAAAAATTCACCTATTAAAAAGAAAAATATTAAAAGCATAAAATATTTTTTTATACTATTGAATAAAATTTGATTAGTGTGAGATGTGAGGACAAATATTTTTTGGAATATGAAATCATTTGTCCAAACATCACCAGAATTACCTCAATTTATACTTGAAACCCCATTCAAAATTTCTGGCCCATACAATTCCCAGTTGAGTTTAATATGTATGTATTATCATTGTAAAGTTTTTTACAATTATAGTACATTATCTATCATTGATTGATTTGTATTAGTTTTGTTTAAAAGTCAATGATAATTAACCTCTAAATTATGGATGATGTGTCGATAGTGTAAAAAACAGTTACATGTCACCCCATTTTCATTTACTATATGAAGATGTAAGCATGTATAAATGCGAGATTGAAGAGGCAAGCATGCATCACATAATGTTTTGATGAAGATAAAGCACACGTAAAGGTTGATGAAGACAAAAGAGTGATAAAAGCAAAGGATTGACAACATGCATAAATGTTGAAGAACAAGCTTGAGAGGATTAGAAAATCAACAAACAACAAGTATCAATGATAAAGTCAAGACTCAAGTACATACAAGGAAAAGCATTCAAAAGAAGATCTAGGGTTAAGTATTTTTATATCTTTATAAGGTCTTAATATGTTTTATTAGTAAGAGTCTAGGCTAGGATGAACCCTAATGAAAGTCTCACAAGCTAAAATCAATCATAACTAAAATGAGACTTACATGCATACATACATGATTTACATGTACATGCATACACACATGATAACATGTTTTGAATGCATTTAAAAAGAGTTTTAAATCATACATTTCTCAAAGTCATGCATCACACTTTTACAAATCATGTAGGAGGTTCATACAAGATTAAAATATCCTTTTGAAAAACTTTTAATCGATTAAGAGTTATTTTAATCGATTAAGTATTCAATTCTTGGGAAATCGTTAATCAATTAAGTATGGGTTTAATCATTAAGGGTTGTTACATTTTTGGTTTCTTGTATTTTAAAGAATCGTTAATCGATTAAATTTAGTGATAATCGATTATCTGTAGCATAAAACAGAATTGTATATTAACCAAAGTTTTTCATATTCCTTACAATAACATACATATCATAGAGGTTAGAACACACACGAAAAACATAGAGTTTTCACATTGTTCTGAAAATCATTGCTCTTTCACTTTCATATTAAGGGTTAGAACATATTTTAGAAAGCTGATATTTTCTTAAGATCTAAGGGTTAGAACATATTTTCGAAAGCTGATATTTTAATATCTTTAGGAAAGATTTTCTAAGTGTTCTTTCAAGAAAAGAAAAGGGTGAATCTTTACAAGATACCTGTTGAGCTTTCATTGTCAAATATGTGATAAAGAAACATGCATCTCATACATTGTATTTCTTTATTTGTGAGATCTTTTAGGGGTGCTTAGTTTCGTAGAAGATTACAAAATCTGCACATTGAGGTGCATATGTAACTCGAAGAGTTTTTGTTAGACTTAGACAATAACACATTCTTTTGGTGTGCCATATCACCAAAGAAAGAGAATAGGTTTGAGAAAACCGTAGGTGCGGTTAAGTAGGTGTCTTCGCGAGAAGCAAGAGGTCTTGGTTGTAAGCAATACTTAGGCTGGGGCTAGAGTCGCGAACGGTGAGGTATCCTTGTACCCGAGCTTTGTAGTCTAACCGAAGTGGGGGTTTAAGATCCAAGAATGGAGCGTTTTGATTCTTGTATTGGAATTGTGTTTGTAAGAAAAATTGAAGATTCCATAGTGAAGATAATATCTCCCAAGATTAGAAGGAGAGGCCTGGATGTAGTTACGTAACTTGACATGCATATAATTCTTTGATAATGGCATATCTGTATTGTGCATTTACTGTTCTTAATTGTCTCTATAATTGCACATAAGTTTGTTTGAATCTTGGTAGTCTTGGATAATCGAAAGAATTCTGTTTTCACTGTAACTAAACTAGATAATCGATTAATTTGTTTAGATAATGGATTATTAGTAGATCGAAATAATCGATTAAGTTGAGTAGATAATCGACTAAGAGAAGATGATTTAATAGGTTAAGTCTGTCATTAATCAATTAAACAGTGTGTAAAATATAATTTAAAAATCCATTTAATTGATTAGAAGTCATATTAATCGATGAAGCTTTTGAAACCTATTAATGGTAACGCCCTGAAAATCATTTCATATTTAATATATTTAATCTCTTAGAAAAATGGGTAAAATTTTCTTTCCGTTTATGTCTTTCTTTTATGTAACCTATAACTTACAAATCATTTTCACTTTTACCTTATTCCATTTTCAAGACGTCACATTTTAAAACCTTGCGGAAATAAAATTCTTAATACATTGAAGATAGTTAAATGAATACAATTCTTTTCTGAATACTTCTCATTCATAAAATTCTTGAATAAATACAGAATTGTTTACAGGGCGAACTCTAATCATCGACACAAAAAAAACTGAAAATACAAAGAAAATAATGTCGGGGCATTGGCATTACAAAAAGTACCTCACGCAGGTTCCTATCACAACAAAACAAAAGAGAAACCTCTTAAACCAGAGGTGCGCTCGAAGCCTCGCTAGGGTCTTCCTCCACCTCCGTGTTAGAAGAGATCTCAATGCCCTCAACTGAATCTGCTATGCAGATAATCTCTACACAGTCGTCGTTGTCTTCCTCCTCCTCAAGTTCATCCGCTCCCTCATTCATCAAGGTGGCCGGGGTGTACCCCCTTGGCATGGCCCCGTCTGTCTCTCTTGGCGCCGATTCTGATGATGAAAATCTTGTTTGGGGCCAAGTCCAAACAACTTCTGGAACGCCCCGAGCTTCAGCCGGTACAGAAAGTTCGGCGGCTGCAGGTCTTCGGTCGTGCAAAGTGAAAGATGCCTCAAGAACTGTGTAGTAAGGTAGAAGATGCAGAACTGAGCCATTGCTTACCCAATCCAGCTCTAGGTCGCAAGGACCTATGTACAAATACCTCGGAAGGACCCAATCCTCCTGGGACATAGTGAAGCCATAACCTCGGATCAGTGCTGATAGGTCCAAGTCTAGGTTGCAAGGACCCAATCCTCCTGGGACATAGTGAAGCATTAACTTCGGATCAGTGCTGATAGGTCCAGCTCTAGGTTCAGGTTGCAAGAACCCAATCCGCCTGGGACATAGTGAAGCGATAACCTCGGATCAGTGCTGATAGGTCCATCTGAACATGTGTACAAATACACCATAAGAAAAGAGAGCGAGTAAAACATCTATGAAACACTTGTCATCAACGCCGTGGAATTACACGGAATAATACACCAAGACAACACACGAGTACAGAAATATCATGTGATCATACAAGCATATAATAATGATGAATGAAGTATAAAACTTGAGAATTTAGAATCAATATCGAAGAATATCATGTATGCAATGACATGCATGAGTCCACCATCCTTACTCCTTTATCCTCCCAACAACTATTCGGAAATAACCGAGAGTATAGTTCCCATTACAAGCCGATTTGATCGCAACAAAATTATTCCTTGCAAGGATATATTATCGATCTGTTCTAATGGAACTGTCCATTTCAGGATGGTGTCGTATCAAACACTTTCTAGGCAGCCCTCTCATCGATCCTGATTGCAAAGAGGGGTTGTCAGAGATCGTCTAGTTTGTGCTATGAGCATTATCTGATCCAACATAATACATCATCCAAGAATACATGGGACTTGTCTCATCTAGACTCTCCCTCAAGACGTTGCTGATGAATCACTGCCATCAACACCATCCCTCTCAACATCTCGGGGCTCATTCGTCTCCCGTACATTTCCTCTCCGCTACTTTATTTTTTACCATGGATATGCACCCTAACTGAAATTAGAAAATTATGTCTTTTAATCCATCTTTTCTAGCGATCTGCCCATCCTAAGACATCTCCCATCGAGAATGCTTCTAGTGGGTCCCGATATTAACATATAAACAGAAAGAGAATAATTTCGGCAGCATTACGAACCATCGCTGAATTATCCTGGATGGCTCTCAAGCCAAGCCTCTTAAGGTCAGACGATCTCGCTGCATGGGCACAACATAATACTTCTCAGCACCACTACGAACCATCACAGAATCATCCTGGACGACTCCTCTAGCCAAACCTCTTACGGTCAAACGATCTCACTACATGGGCATAATATCACAACCTCGGGCCTTGCCTTTACCAAAGCAATTCCTTACTTTTATTACTTTCAAGAATTTCATATAGTTATTTACCTTTACAACTTCTTGATAGCAAACATGTCATTAGGCTCTCGTATATATGAGAGTTATCGTTCAGACTACTTAAAACACTCGTTTTCTCTATACATTTCTCGCTCAAGTGAGAGTTGTCTTACTCAAGCGAGAAGAGCCTAAATATCATTTTAATTACTTATCTCAAGGAAAATATTTCTCATTTATATCACATGTTTTTAAACCTTGAATTTAACAATTATTGTAAGTATCAGAGTGCAACTAAGAGGGGGGGTGAATTAGTTGTCTTAAAATAATGGCCAATTTTTCTGCAAAATCAAAGTTAAAGTGCAGCGGAATAATATGCAGAAAAATAATAGGAAATAAAAATGAAA
>NW_017727836.1:37658-38054 GCF_001865875.1 Lupinus angustifolius | reverse complement strand
CCTGAGTAATCGGTTACTCATCCTGAGTAATCGGTTACTCATCCTGAGTAATCGGTTACTCATCCTGAGTAATCGGTTACTCATCCTGAGTAATCGGTTACTCTAATTTAAAATTTTAAAAAATGACAAACAACAGGTTTGAGTAACCGGTTACTCAAAATGGGTAATCGGTTACTGACTCTAAAAAAACATTTTTATGCATCTTTAGAGCTTTGAAAAAGATTTTAACCAAAAGTAGAAGCATATAAACATAAATGCACATAATTAAGTTCAAGTAGGCATGAGATAACATGGTGAAGCATACACATAATTATATAAAAGCATTTTAGGACAAGTAAGCTTCATCAAGAATGCCTAGTTCAAGTCTAATTTTATAAAAAGGTTCTTTTGCCAAAG
>NW_017727836.1:36871-37558 GCF_001865875.1 Lupinus angustifolius | reverse complement strand
ATCCTCATCCTATCCTAATTCTCATTCTCGTCCTCATCTTATCTTCCTCCTTATCCTCATTCTCTCCCTCATCCTCATCCTGATCCTATCCTCATCCTCATCCTCATCATATCCTCTTCCTTATCGTCATCCACTTCCTGAACCTCGTCCTCATCCTATCCTCATCCTCGTCCTCCTCCACATCTTATCCTCATCATCATGCTCGTTCTAATCCTATCCTCATCCTCATTCTCGACCTCATCCTATCCTCATTCTCTACCTCTTCCGCAGCCTATCCTGATCCTCATCCTCATCCTCTTCCACATTCTTATCCTTATCCTATCCTCATTCCTATCCTCATTCGCGTCCTCATCCTATCCTCCTCCTCATCCTCATCCTATCCTCATTCTCGTCCTCATCCTTTCCTCATCCTCATCCTCATCCTCCTCCTCATCCTCCTCTTAATCCTATCCTCATTCTCATCCTCCTCCTATCCTTATCCTCATCCTCATCCTAACTTCGTTCTCATCCTCAACCTACTCCTCTTCCTTATGATATCCTGATCCTCATCCAGATTCTCATCCTCATCCTATCCTCATCCTCATCCTCTTCCTCATCATCATTCTACTCCTCATCCTATCCTTATCCTCGTCCTAATCCACATCCTATCCTCATCCTCATTCTCGTCCTAATCCTATCCTCATCCTC
>NW_017727836.1:33454-36337 GCF_001865875.1 Lupinus angustifolius | reverse complement strand
ATTATTATAGTTATAACTCTTTTATTAGCACAATCCCCTTGTACTCTATAATTAATATACCTTGGCCAAGTTTTTAATTTTAAGGAATAAAATAAAGAATTAAAAATAATGATAAGTGCCACAAATATTAACCTGAGTCATAAATATCAACATTATTTATTTTTGAAAATTCAAAACAAGAATAAAGTGGATATAGTACTGCCTAGTTTCTTGTAGGTTAATTTTTAGGATTATTCTGCAATTTCATATTATTTTTTGAATTTATTAATTAGCTTTACAAATTATCATCCTTAAGTATGACCCTTTACATTCATATTAGAGGATATTTTTGATATTGTTCCATTTTGGGTCATTAGCTAAGGATTATTACATACTAAAATGAAGATAGGGTGAAAATCATCCCGAAGATAATTGGAGAATATGGGCTTCTCCCCAGCCCTTGAAGTTCATTCCCTAACATCATTATAATAATATATTCATGATACATATATTATTTTGTTAAATTAGTAAAAACAAATTACACCCTAATTAATAATATGTTTCTCATTACTCACCACCGAAATGTTCACACAAAAGATCCAACAATCAAGTCTCTTTCATGGATATGTCAACCTACACAATTTAAAGTGCCATCTCTTCTATCAAGTGCCATATTATTTCTTCTTTTTTATTTTCCTTATTTTCCGTTAAGTCTCTAAAATTTCTAAGTTACACATGGGTTATTATTGGATCATCTTCTTCTATGTTTTCCACATTGTCAACTTTTATATTCTGACATCATCATCGTTCTTTTTTGCAGAACTGTATTTTTCATGTGTTCCTTCCAATTTATTTTGTCCACAAAACTAAGTCATCCCCTTTTACATACCAAAAATGTTTTAGATTGTAGTCGTGACTGTTGTTTTGCATTTACCATAATTGTGGAGAAATGAAGCCTTAATTATAATTTTGATAACATTGTAGAAACTCCCAAAATTGCAATATTATGATCATAATTATAGTTGTCAAATACAATTTAAAATGTTGCATACCATTATCTTCATTTTGTGTATCTCCTCAAGATGTGTTTAGTTTATAATAATTTTATGCACAAATAAGGAATGCATTATTATTTAAGTTAAAAAAAAAAATTTAATTGGTGTATTTTCAATTTTGCATATTATCAATTTAATTGGTGTATTTAAGTGGAACAATTGTAGACTGCATATCTTTGCAAAAAAATTGTAAGGTGGAACAATTATAGACATGGATATATCTCCCATGGTGAGATCATTGACAAATAGGCCAATTCTTTTCTAGTTAGGCACATATTAGCATCGTGAACCATAAAAGTTAGATAAAAAAAAACCTTAATGTTATGTTGAAATGAAAAGGGGTGAAAATGATATTTTGGTAAGTTGTTAATCTAAAAATTAAAAATAAGAATAATATTACTTTCTCTCCCCTCTCACTCTCCATCTCAAATCTTCAAACTTATTTCTTCAATCCACCTAAGAACCTGATCCCAGATTTTTTCAATCACAATCTTCCACCTTCTAGGATCGATTCGCGAGCATTAAACAACCTCTTCTTTTATCTTTGTTCATCTTCCACATTCATAATATTTATATGGTAGCTTAGTTATTTGTTCACAGATTTCACCATTTGAACAAAAAATTAAACTATCAAAGAATGTCATTCAAGATATCCAATTGATTATGGCTTAGATATATGGTCAATGGCTTGTGTGCTACTACTTCTTATTGGAGATGCATTCCCTCAATATACTTTTCAAGTGCAGAAGAGAATGACATTGATTACTCAGATGGTTATGCCTGTTGGTTGGATGAATTTAACTCGGTTATTGAAGACAAATTCGGGACTCGATATCTATCGTTGAGGCAAATTCACTGCAAATATTTGGACGTAAATTCAAGAAATCGTCCAGATGTGGTGGACATAAGGAAATGCAACCGGGATATGGTAGTTGAACCTGAATTTGATATTCAGACCAACTTGGAGGGTAAAATAAACAAGAACAACATGAATCACTGCTTGATTCTTTGGGAGTTATTATTTCAGTTCCACCAGGAAGCTTCTAATGAACAGAGCGAATGTGAGTTGCAGGACAATGAAGATGGAGGAGTAAGAGAGGTTAGACAATAGTAAATTCTTTTTTTTAATTTTTAGAATATCAACTTGCCAAAATATCATTTTCTCCAATACTCATTTCAACATAATATTAAGGGTATTTTTTGTCCAACTTTTTGGTACATAATGCTAACATGAGAATATGCGCTATTCTGAGAAATATGAACAATTAATATGTATCAGTAAATTTTATTTGAACAGTTACGCGCAAGACTTTTTTAAGTGATCATGTGACCAATAATCATTCATGTATAATTTTACGATTTAGATTTACTGTTCTAACAATTTTATGTAAGACTTATTCTCACCAGAGACACTCCCTATATACATATAAATATAAAATATATCATTAATGCAAATAAATGTTTTTTTGCGTTTTTATTAAAAAGTTGAACTTTGTTTCTCTGGTTGGATACCACGTGTAAAATACCATGTCCATATTTGGTTTTTTGTACTACATTTCCTTTTGTATTTTTTTTTCATTTTATGTTTATTTTATCGCCGCACCTACATTTTTTGTCACCTCACTCTGGTTATTACAATAACCCAAACCTAACCACCACCTCAGTCGCGAACTCTTTCACCATCTTAGCTTATTACATCATCGTGTTTCTAGCCTCTACTCAAGATGAAATATAAACATTGGGAAAAATAAGTTAAAATGAGATATCTAATCTTAATCTAATATTAACCAAGCTTTAATCTTATTTTGTGTGATCGACTACCCGAATTGGACGATGTTATAATGATCTA
>NW_017727836.1:32121-33354 GCF_001865875.1 Lupinus angustifolius | reverse complement strand
AAAGAAAAATCCCTTTATTTTTTAAATAACATAAGCTTCTTCCCCCTTTTATTATTATATAGATATAATAGGGAGAAGGTTACAACTCAAATCCCAGTCTCATACATGCCATTCTCACGAAGAAGAAGCAAAGATGATGCTACCTCCAACTCATCATTGGATGCTGGCATATTATCTTGGGCCTCAACCAAGGAAGCCTTGAACTCCACAAGCTCCTCAAAACTAAGATTATCAATGGGAAGTTTTCCGTTGATAAACTTGTATTTGCTAAGAGCTTTATCAAGCTCCTTCTTCTTATCCTTCTCCACTTGAATCTGGTCATTCAGCTCTTGAAGTTGATGGCTAAGCTTACCAATATTGCCATCATCATTTGAGGACTCACCATGACTCACATGTGATCCTTCTCCTTGGTGAAGGAACTTCTTAGTCACAGCCTCAATGCTTGGATGACCAAAAGAGTAAGCCTTGCCACCAACAGAAAATAAAAGAACAACAACTTCAACACCACAAAGAATGGATAGCTCCATTGCTTTCTTAAAAAGGCCACTTTTGCGCTTAGAAAAAGTGACCAACCTAGAGCTTTTGTTCTCCATCAATTTCATCTCAATATTTTTGTGAGACATCGTTTCTTCCTCACCTGATGCTAGGTATTGTGTAGGTATTAAGGATGGAACAAGACTTATATAGGCCAATAATTGGAACATATCTTGCCACCTAAGAAATGAATATTATAGTAAGAGTGTAATATCTATGTATTGTTAATGTAAAAATTTATATACAGTTAGTACGTCCTTCACCATTCATTTATATTATTTTTTGAAGAGTCAATGATGATTAAAATGAATGAGGAATGATGGACTGATAGCATATAAATCTTTTTGCACTATGAGTGTATATATTTTTCTTCTAATAATAATTATATGTATATCAAGAAATTATTATTTTTTTAGTTTTATATTTTATGTAAACTTATTATAACTTATGGTAATTATGGGTAGGCTCATATTAAAATGTATTACTTTTTTAATATAAAAACGTTTTTTAATAGCCACATTCATAAACATGAATTTGGATTCATCAAAGAAGGAGATTTATTTTAAAAGGAAAATTGTAAAACTTAATTTTAACATTTTCATAAATTATGAAATGAACCCTTGGTAAGGTTTGGTATTTGGTAGGTGACCATCATAGAATGGAATGAAAAAGAATGATACACTGATAATAAAGGGATTT
>NW_017727836.1:30120-32021 GCF_001865875.1 Lupinus angustifolius | reverse complement strand
GTATTTTTCGGGGCGTTACAATGTATATTTATGAGTTATGACTTTTCATATGATGAAGAGAGAATACTAATAAGGTGTTGGTCTAGTGGTGTAAGGCTCCACTAGATCCACAAGATAACCAAAAAAGTCAATGATTCGATTCTCAGCGACACTTCTTGGAAGGGGAAATCACGCATTCTGAAAGTGATTAGTTCATTACCCCAAAAGATGAGGGGATACCCTTTATACTACACAAAAATATTTAATGAAGAGAGAATAGATTTAGAGTGATAAACATGATTATTATAGTTCTAACTCTTTTATTAGCACAATCTCCTTATACTCTATAATTAATATTCCCTGGCCCTGTTTTTTTTATAATTTAGAAAGATATTTTATATTTCTTAAATATATTTACTTTTAATTTTAAGGAATAAAATGAAGAATTATAAATAATGATAAACGCCACAAATATTAATCTGAGTCATAAATATCAACATTATTTATTGTTGAAAATTCTAAACAAGAATAAAGTGGATATAGTCCTGCCTGGATCTCTTAGAAATATGAATAGTTTGTTGTAGGTTAATTTTTAGGATTATTCTATAATTTCATATTATTTTTTGAATTTATTAATTAGCTTTACAAATTATCATCTATAAGTATGACCCTTTACATTCATATTAGATGATCTTTTTGATATTGTTCCATTTTGGGCCATTGGCTAAGGATTATTACATACTAAAATGAAGATAGGTTAAAAATCATCCTCGAGGTAATTGGAGGATATTTTCTTCTCCCAGGCCCTTGAAGTTCATTCCCTAATATCATTATAATAATATATTCATGATACATATATTATTTTAGTAAATTAGTAAAAACAAATTACACCCTAATTAATAATATGTTTCTCATTACTCACCTTCTCCCAAATCTTCACACAAAAGACCCAACAGTCAAGTCTCTTTCATGGATATGTCAACCTACATAATTCAAAGTGCCATATTTTCTATCAAGTCCCATATTATTTCTTCTTTTTATTTTCTGTTAAGTCTCTAAAATCTCTTACTTATACATGGGTTATTATTGGATCATCTTCTTCTATGTTGTCCACATTGTCAACTTTTATATTCTGACATCATCATCGTTTTTTTTGCAGAATTGTATTTTTCATGTTGTCCTTCCAATTTATTTTGTCCACAAAACTAAGTCATCCCCTTTTACATACCAGAAATGTTTTAGATTGTAGTCGTGATTGTTGTTTTGCATTTACCGTAATTGTGGAGAAATGAAGCCTTAATTATAATTTTGAGATCATTGTAGAAACTCCCAAAATTGTGATATTATGATCATAATTATAGTTATCAAATACAATTTAAAATTTTACATACCATTGATAAGTGCCAAGCATACCTAAATTTCGTACACTTTTATGGTACTTATCTTTAGCATAATTGAGAAAAACCAACTTAAAACAATACTTTTTGGATAAAATATCACAATCTTGTATATTTGAGTTTGTATTTCTTTTTTATGTGCTTTGTAGGATTTAGAAAGAAAAAGGAAAGAGAATAAAGAATCATGGTCCAAGAAGAAAAAGAAGTCAAACTCAAGGTGCTCAAGCAGGCAGCTGAGCATGGACCAAGCGATGCTGAGCTGACCTAGACACCAGTCTGACCTGGACACCAGCCTAACAAAGACCAACCTACTCAATCAAGTAGCTGAGTGGACCTGCTGGACCACTCAGCCTAGCACCAGACAAAACCTGACATGGTCAAAACTCAAGCTTGGCATGGTTAGACATAAGTCTCACACACACCCAAGCTGCTCAAGCAGCAGTTTAGCGGTGACACATATGTGTTCAACGGTGAACCAGACACCTGCCCAGGTCAGCAAGCACCAAGCCACGTCTCAGTCAGCAT
>NW_017727836.1:29438-30020 GCF_001865875.1 Lupinus angustifolius | reverse complement strand
GACTTTTATGGCAATTATCTTATGCATAATTGAGAAAAACCAACTTAAAACAATACTTTTTGTATAAAATATCACAATCTTGTATATTTGTGTGTGTATTTCTTTTTTATGTATTTTGTATGATTTAGAAAGAAGAAAAGAACAGAAAAAGACTCATGGTCAAAAAGAAAAAGAAGTCAAAAACCAAGGTGCTCAACCAAGCAGCTAAGCATGGACCAAGCCACGCTAAATTGACCTGAACACTAGCCTGACCTGGACACCAGCCTGACCTTGATGAAGTTGCTCATACAAGCAGTTGAGAGGACCTGCTTCGCCGCTCAGTCTAGCACCAGACTAGATCTGGCACGGTCAGAACTCAGGTTGACACGGTCAGGCACAAGCTTGGCACATGCCCAAGCTGCTGAACAAGCAGCTTAGCGGTACAACCAAGCAGCTTAGCGGAGAACCAGACTCCTGACCAGACCAGCAAGCACCAGGCCACGTCCCAGTCAACACGGTCAAAGCTGTTGAACAACCAACTTAGCGGTGCAATAGGTGTGCTAAGCGATGTGCACCCAGACTTGACTTAGCCATCAAGCAAGC
>NW_017727836.1:29072-29338 GCF_001865875.1 Lupinus angustifolius | reverse complement strand
ACGAGGATAGGATGAGGATGAGGACGAGGATAGGATGAGGATGAGGTTAGGATGAGGAGGAGGAGGACGAGGAGGATGATGAGGATCGGATGAGGGTAGGATGAGGAGGAGGAAGAGGATAAGGAAGAGGATGAGGATAAGATGAGGATGAGGACGAAGATGGGATGAGGAAGAGGACGAGAACGAGGATGGGATCAGGAAGAGGACGAGAACGAGGATGGGATGAGGATTAAGATGAGGGTAGGATGAGGACGAGGATATGATGA
>NW_017727836.1:28182-28972 GCF_001865875.1 Lupinus angustifolius | reverse complement strand
TCCTTCTTCTTATCCTTCTCCACTTGAATCTGGTCTTTCAGCTCTTGAAGTTGTTGGCTAAGCTTACCAATATTGTCATCATCATTTGAGGACTCACCATGACTCACATGTGATCCTTCTCCTTGGTGAAGGAACTTCTTAGTCACAGCCTCAATGCTTGGATGACCAAAAGAGTAAGCCTTGCCACCAACAGAAAATAAAAGAACAACAACTTCAACACCACAAAGAATGGATAGCTCCATTGCTTTCTTAAAAAGGCCACTATTGTGCTTAGAAAAAGTGAGCAGCCTAGAGCTTTTGTTCTCCATCAATTTCATCTCAATCTTTCTGTGAGACATCGTTTCTTCCTTACCTGATGCTAGGTATAGTTAAGGTATTAAGGATGGAACAAGACTTATATAGGCCAACAATTGGAACATATCTTACCACCTAAGAAATGAAAATTATAGTAAGAGTGTAATATCTATGTATTATTAATGTAAAAATTTATATACAGTTAGTATGTCATCCACCATTCATTTATATTATTTTTTGAAGAGACAATGATGATTAAAATGAATGATGAATAATGGAATGATAGCATATAAATATTTTTGCACTGTCAATGTATATATTTTTCTTCTAATAGTAATTATATGTATATCAAGAAATTATTATAGTTTAGTTTTATATTTTAAGTAAACGTATTATCACTTATGGTAATTCTTGGTTGGCTCATATAAAAATGTATTAATTCTTTAATATAAAAAACTTTTTTTAAAAGCCACATTCATAAACATGAATTTGGATT
>NW_017727836.1:27881-28082 GCF_001865875.1 Lupinus angustifolius | reverse complement strand
GTGAAATCAAAATTATATCACTTTACATTAAAGAACATGCAATTCATATAAATAAGGAGACATGATCCTCAATTATAGATATAAAAGGAATTTTTATTCTCTTCCATTAGAGGAGGAACTAAGATTAAGATTAATCTAAGAAAATCATTACTATATTGACAACTTTATTCCATGATCATCCAATTACATTTTAAGTCTATT
>NW_017727836.1:22714-27781 GCF_001865875.1 Lupinus angustifolius | reverse complement strand
ATTTAGGAAAAAAATGGAAAACTCACTTGTTGAAATTTTTATGTCTAATCTTTATTAACTACTTTTTTTCCTAATTATTTCTTAAACTTTAATTATTAGTAAAATTGATGTCTCTATAAAAATAATGTTAAAGTATTAGCAGTAAATAATTTTCAGTGTGTAGTTTTTTTAATGTCGATTGTCATATTATTATTATGATTTAATTTTAACTCTAAAACTTACTTATTCTTTTATTCTCAAACAATTTTATTTTAAGGGTCTCTCGCTAATAATGGCTAACTTGCACTATTGTAATGTTATGAGCTTTGTAGTAGCTAGTGGTTTCATTTTTGACATATTAATAATTTAACATTATACTTATTATATTTATGTACATATTAATTTCACCAACACTTAAAATTTAAGGAGTTATCAGAAAGAAAAAAAATTATCATAACTATTTGCTAAAGAAATAAAATGTATGAGGTTTTTTATGGATTTTTCCCTTAAATTTATCTAACACGTATTACATATAAAGAAACAAATTAATTATTTTCATATTTCCCATTTCCCTCTTTACTAAATTTTAAAATATTAAATGTAGGAGTATAATATCTCTGCATTGCGAATTTAAAGATTTATACACACTCATACATCATTCATGGTCCATTTGAATTATATTTTTGAATATTCAATAATAATTAAATATAAATGATGGATGATAAAATGACAAAGATAATGTATTAAACACTGTCAGTACATGTTTTTTTCTCTCAAAATATAGATGGTCATTCATATGAAAAATCATGGTTCATTGTATCCAAAAAATAACATTAGTAGACATACCACAATTATACATAAATATTTTTCTCAAAATACACATTGATCATACATCTAAAAAATTAAGATTCATGGTACCAAAAAAATAACATTATTTTGCATACCACAATTCATTCCATCACAATTTTATTATCAAGAGTAAATATGTTATGGTAAGCCAGTTTCCATAAATCATGTCTATCAAACCATATATCATATCTATGGAAGATATAATAGATATATGACAAATAGTTTAATNATATATATATCAATAGTATAATTTATGAGAAAAATATATATTTATTAATTGTGTATGAGTTTTATACACTGCTACTATATTATCAATTTTTCATATTTAATTATTATTGACTCTTTAAAGAAAGTAATTCAAATGAATAGTGACTGATATAATAATTGTGTATAAATCTTTACACTGACAATGCATAAATATTACACTCATAATTTATATATTATTAATACATTATTTATTATTGACATGTTAATTGTCATTGTCTCTTAAAATATATATTAATGATAAATGATGTGTTGACTATCTAAACTATTTTAATTGTACATGATTCATTGAACTAAAATACCAATTTATTTCTTATAAAAATTATATATTATTAATACATTATGAAAAAAAATTACAATGCATATACATTACAATCATAATTTGTATATTAATAATACATTATATATTACTGACATGTTAATTATCACTATCTCTTAAATTATATATTAATGATGCATAATGTGTTGATTTTCTAAATTTTTTATATGTTAATTATCATTGTCTCTTAAATTATATATTAATGATGAATAATGTGTTGATTTTCTAAATTTTTTATAGTATGTGAATCATTGAACTAAAAAATTAATTTCTTTCATTAAAATTTTACATATGTAAAAGGACTCACAACTATGTTTCTCTATTCTACTATTAATACTTAAGGTTTTTTATTTTATATTTTTTCAAGTATTTAACTATTCATTTATTTCATCATTAATAATGAAACTATTCATTTTTAAAATATTAATTGTAATTGATGCCCATTAGTTTTTATTCTCCTTCAAGTCACATCTAGAGTCAATGCTTCTTGTATCTCTATTTTTTATTTTGTTTTATTTTATTATTGTTACACAATATATTTTTCTTCAAATTCATTACTATTTTGCGCTCAAGTCACGTCATTCATGCTTATTTAATTTTATTTCATCTTTATTTTAATACTATTCAAAATAATGATATTTTTGAATTGTATTATTATTTTAAATAATCAAATTAAATTTAGATTCATGGTTTAGGATTTTATTATTTTAATATTATTATTTCGAATAATAACTTCTGATGGATTTACTTTTACAATATTATGTTTTATTGCTGGAAGAAATAAAAGAAACTAAAGTGAAAGAGTGCAATTGGTTTAAACATGTTTCAAACTCTGTCATTCGGGAGAGATAATCACGCATCTGGAAAGAAATTAGTTCCTTATCTATGTGATGACCCTTAGTTATACAAAAAAAATTATACCAATATATTGTTTGATGAAAAATATTATATTTAATTTAATTTTTATAGTGTTTTTCTCATGAATCAACAATGATTAAACATGAATGGTGCTTGACACAATGACAACATATTAAACTCATACACTATCACTACGTACATTTGTTTTCCTCTTAAACCTATATTACACATTAAATTACTTACCCAAATGTTTTTGAAGAGATTTTTGGCACAGTAGAGATCCTCATCCAGAATGTAAAATAAAGAAAAAATTTGTTAATTTTTCATATTTTATATAAAATTAATTAAAGTTTGAACTGTTCAAAATTTATATAAGACATACATTTACTTATTTGATTATTGTAAGCTTTAACCGAACAAGAATTCTTTACTTCACAAATCTGAAGTCTTTCATCCTTCCTATCCTTCTATTTAGTTTATAGATAATATAGCCTGATTAGAATTAGAAATATAACTACGAATCAAAAAATTTCTATGGACTTTTGCACCAAATATTGGACACTTAATTCCATCACGGAGCATGTCATTGTCGTATTTTCAACGTAGCACAAATGCATTCTAACATAATTATGTATCATCTTTCCATGTCACATTACAATTGCGAAATAATTTTTATATTTCAACACATTATTTATTATTAATATATTAATTATTACTGTCTCTCAAAATATATATGAACATAAATGATTGTTGACTATTTATTTTTTATGGTACATGATTAATTGAACTACAAAATTAATTTCTTTCTTTAAAATTTTCTATATATAAAAGGACTTACAATCGACCGTGAATTCGGTCTCAATATCAGCACAATACAACAATTATATCGGTCATACAATCATACTGGTAAAAAATCGACCAAAATTGGTCAAAACTTGTCATGACAGCCAGTTTTCAATTGAAATATACCGATCATAACGACTAGTTTCATTTAAAATTATTATTTTTAATTAAAATGACTTATTTTTACTATAATGTTGATATAGGGGATCAAACACACATCTAGTACGTTTTTATACTTCTAAAACATGGTTTACCATCAAGTGAGATATTTTTTGTTTTAACAAATTTTATAAATAAAAGTAGTTATTGTCTTCTTAATTGAATTTTTCAATATTAATGTTAGTATAAAATATATGTATATTTAACTTTACCGATATGTGGTTTAATTAGTGAATCACCGGTTGAACCACTATACCTCTATCCTGACCGATTTGATAACTGATACAATATTAATAACATTGCTCACAATTACTTTTCTATTCTAATTTTAATACTTAAAGGTTTTTTCGTTTATACTTTTTTTAATCATGACAAATATTTAACTATTCAATTACTACATCATTAATAATAATGAGAAAATTTTGGTTGGAGACAACCTTAACATATCACATTTACAAATACCCAATCATAGTTTGATAAATCATTAAACTATCGATCCCACTACACCAATTATTAAATAAGAGATTAGGAGAGAGGAAAGAGAAAGACATGAGAGAGGGAGGAAAAAACCTAAATTAATATAGTGGAATCCACAATTTAATGATGTATCGAACTATAATTGAGTGTATGCAAATGTCAGGAATAAGGACTTCATCCCAAAGACAATACGAGGGAGGTAGTTTTAGAGGTAAATGTTGGAGAATTACCTCCATCCGGAATCCATAGATGAAACACGGAAGTCCTTATGACCATGGCTTTGTTCCCATAACCTAATGTTTATGCCCATACATAAACCCGAATGGAACAACCATGGTCCAGACCGAAGAAACCCTAAATGAGTTCATGGTGAAGATGAAGAACATACATTGTTGAGCAATTTCCGGAATCTCAAAGGTATGAGGGTGAGATGATCTTCTAGATGATAGAGCGCCTTACAATTTTCCTTAGTTTCTCTCTAGAGGGGAATGATAGAATCCTTAGTTTCTTGAGTGTGTTGTGTTAGGTTGGAACAAAGAGGAGAATTCTTATCTTATGCCTTATGAGCCTTATGGATGAGTGGATAGTATTATCCCATCATGGATAACACTATTTCATCCTTCCTTATTCTTCTCCACCTTTACACTTGAAAACATGTTGTTGTACAAATGGGGACTATAACCCATAAAAGTAACCCCGTACTGGTTACTACTTTAGTTGCAATAATTCTGATTCAATCCCTTCATCAAATCAGAAATTGCCCGAAGGTATTTACACTTATATTATTTCATGACACCTATGCCCTTAGCCACCAAATTAATTACTGAAGATCATTTTATGTTTTGGCTAATTACATAATGGCCATAACACAATTATAGAATTATATTTGTGACCCATAAATTGTCAGAAATTCCAACAATCTCCCACTGGTCACACATATGATTCTCTGTACGTGTTATCCTTAATGTGCGCTTAAATATTGCCATTGTGACTTAGGCATACCCAAATTATCCCGTCCATTAGTCCTGTATCCATATCGAATCACAGTGAACTTCGCCATATCAATCATGGCTAATTCAATAATGATCACCAACATTGACACAACTAAATGACATAGATACATCATGAAATGTGTAGCATGAAAATTACATGAATATGATCTGTACATGTCAATTTTCAACTGGTCCTACTTAACTTTAGTGAGATCCTTAACTATAACATAAAACCTTATTGTACAAAGTATAATGACAGAATACCAAACTGAATGATTAATCAACTGAAGTTTGAATACAAAGTATTCATACAAAATACTGAAATTA
>NW_017727836.1:20650-22614 GCF_001865875.1 Lupinus angustifolius | reverse complement strand
GTCTGATCTCCTATATGTGAGCATATAGTCTTTTGTTCTCTTTAAGTACCTCATGACCCTTTTGGCTGCTTTCCAATGGTCCATTCCTGGATTTCTCATATATCTGCTTAAAACCCCAACTATGAACGCTATATCCGGACGCGTACATACTTGAGCATACATAAGGCTCCCTACAGCTGGTGCGTAAGGGATCTTTCGCATTTCCTGAATTTCCAAATTTCCTTTAGGGCACTGATTGAGACTAAATTTGTCTCCCTTAGCAACTGGAGTATCCATTACTTTATAGTCCTTAATGCCATATCTTTTAAGTACCTTTTCTATATAGCTCTTTTGCGATAATCCAAGAATACTCTGAGATCTGTCTCGGTGTATCTGAATTCCTAATACAAATGAAGCTTCACCAAGATCCTTCATTTCAAAATTACCGGATAGAAATGTCTTGGTTTCTAACAAGGTACCCACATCATTAGTGGCAAGCAGTATGTCATCCACATACAAGAGCAAGAAAATATACTTGCTCCCACTGAACTTGTGATACACACAATCTTCAACTGAATTCATCTCAAAACCAAAAGAGAGAATCACCTCATGAAATTTGTGGTACCACTGACGAGACGCCTGTTTTAGCCCATAGATGGATTTTGTCAATTTGCAAACCATATTCTTTCGGTCTCCCGTTACAAAGTGTTCTGGTTGCACCATATAAATCTTTTCATTAATGTTTCCATTTAGAAAAGCTGTTTTGACATCCATCTGATGAAGCTCCAAATCATAATGTGCTACAAGAGCCATGATTGTCCTAAGAGAGTCTTTCGATGAAACCGAAGAGAAAGTCTCTTTATAGTCAATCCCTTCCTTCTGAGTAAAACCCTTAGCTACAAGACGTGCCTTATACCTCTCCACATTACCATTAGAATCCCGCTTGGTCTTAAAAATCCATTTGCAACCAATGGGTTTCTTACCTTCTGGTAATGGGACAAGTTCCCAAACTTTATTGTCTTGCATGGATTTATACTCCTCTTTCATTGCTTCAATCCACTTTTCCGAATTGGAACTTTCGATGGCTTCATGAACATTTAATGGATCATTATCCATTAAGCCATCACCCTCATGTTCCAGGAGAAAGCAAATGTAATCATCCGGAATTGCATTTCTCCTTTCTCTAGTTGATCTACGCAGAGCTATAGGCTCTTGCACCTTTTGTCCATGTTCTTGAGGGTTTTGAGTTTGTCCCTCATGAATTAGTAACTCATATTGAGTAGGGAAAGTATTATCAACTATGTCTTAAGGAGGTTCCAAATTTGCTTCTTCAAAAGCAACCATATGAATCGCATCTGGAATAGATACAGATTCTTCCTCTAAGACAAAGTTTCTAACCTTATCTTCCCCCTCAAACTCAATATCCTCAAACAACGTGGTTGTACCCGTCTCAAATATGGATTTCATACTTGGATCATAAAATTTATTGCCCCTTGATTTTTCAGAGTAACCAATAAAGTAGCTGCTTACTGTACATGAGTCAAATTTCTTTTCATGAGGCCTATAAGGCCTTGCCTCAGCTGGACATCCCCACACATGAAAATGCTTTAGACTTGGCTTTCGCCCAGTCCAATGCTCATAAGGTGTTTTAGCAGTTGCCTTAGTTGGTACCCTATTAAGAATATAAGCTGCTGACTTAAGTGTCTCTCCCCAGAGTGACTCTGGTAAGGTAGAGTGACAAATCATACTCCTTACCATATCCTTAAGAGTTCAGTTTCGTCTTTCAGACACACCATTCATGTTAGGTGATTCTGGCATGGTGTACTGTGGGACTATACCATATTCCTCTAGGTATTTGGCAACAGGCCCTGGACGTTGTTCACCTGAACCTTCATATCTACCGTAGTATTCACCACCACGGTCAGATCTGACGCACTTAATCCTTTTGTTGAGTTGATTTTCAACTTCAGCCTTAAGTCTTTAAC
>NW_017727836.1:20250-20550 GCF_001865875.1 Lupinus angustifolius | reverse complement strand
ATGGTTTCAAGAATATTCAAGTTACAACTTACTTCTAATAATCATGTGAATAAGTTATTCCTTCTTTGCTGCATCTCGGCTTTGTTAGAATAAATTCTAATGTCAGTACAATGTTATCAAAGCAATCCCCTATTACATAATTATTAAGTACCTTTGAATACCATCTCGGTTTTGTGGAATAAATTCCAACACCGGTTTAATGGTATTCTAATGTACAAAAGTGATGAATAGTTAGTTGTTAGAAACAAATAAACAAATAAAGAAAAAAAGAATAATAAATTTAAGTGACCTTTATTTATT
>NW_017727836.1:18196-20150 GCF_001865875.1 Lupinus angustifolius | reverse complement strand
GAAACATCAAATTAACACAATGAGCCACACATGGAGACCAAAACAAGTGAGGGAACTCTTTGTCCAACAACCTACCAGAAGCAACATATTAACAACATTGTCTGTAACAATATGAACAATGTTCTCAAGACCGACATGCATCACTACCTCCTTGAAAAGCTTGAACAAAATATTTGCAGTTTAGGAAGCATGTGAAGCATCAACAGACTTTATGAAGACATTTCCCTTAGGATGATAGACGAGAAAATTAATCAGAGTTTGTCTGCCTCTGTAAGTCCAATCGTCCGCCATAAGAGTGCATCCAGTTTTCCTCCAAATAGATCGATAGTCATTATCAAGTTTTTTCACGTCTACAACCCACTTGTTTAGAAAATTACCACAAACACGATAATAGTTGAGACCTTTATAACCTGGACCCATGCCACAAATGGCATCAATTACGGGTTGATAATATGCTTAGTTATTTGCATTAAATGACACAGATGCATCAATCATCCATTTGGAGATGGCAAGGTCACATTTCTCAATCACTTCCTGAGTTTGCATTGCGCTTTTTAGAGTAGGTTGAGCACTAGGAGTTGTTCTAGGCATTAATTAAGAGCCTATGCGACCTTTCCCTTTTTGAGATGTGGATGTGTGAGGTGCTTCAATTGGTTGAGTATGCAATAAATCATTAACTTCATCACAAGGATTACCATCCTCGTATTCCTCTTCTACCTTTCTTTTTTTACTCTTCATTTCATCAATCAATTTCTGGATTTGGTATTGAATATCTGCTAATACTTTCTTGCACTTTTCAACTTCTCCTTTTACTCCGACCAAATGAGCCTTAAACCGAGTGATGTCACCCCCTTTGATTTGTTTCATGCAGAAAAGATATAATAGAATCGTTCTTCTATTATCAGTAACAACTTGTTTACAATGTGCCCAAGCCGGATCTGATTTACCCCTCTAACTGCTTGTAGAAGTATTTTCTATTGATGCTTCTTGTGATGTTGGTAATTCAGGTTCATTAGATGTCATCTATTTCTACAACAAAAGCAATTAAAAACAATTTCATTTTTGATGGCTATTGCCCACTTAAAGGGAATAAAACAATGTTATTTCTACAACATGAGCAATTAAGAATAATGATATTGTACCAACTTTAGAAATAAAGAAAAGCTTTTATAACCATTAAGTGGTAGCAACTACACACATAATTATCAAACATCAAACTACCACCAAGCATGTACAAATAACTTGTGAGGTAAGAGTTACAATCATAACCACATGCTCTTAAGGTATTAGTTACACCACTTGCTCTTAAGGTAAGAGTTACAATCATAACCACGTCCCTTACAACAAGTCTTGCATCTTATACAGATCTAATCTTTCTTAGCCATGTTTTCATAATAATGAGACACCCTATAGTCAGAGTCAGGCCCATAAAGGCATAACCAAAGTCTATTTTCCATAACTCGTGAGGTTTAATTGCTATAATATATGACATATGAAAACATAGAGTTTGACTTTATCATATAAAATAATCAAATGGTTTTCCAAATAGGTATGCCATTATCTTTGAAGACGTCATGCCACCACTTTCCCAACATATAACTTTCAATAACTTGTGAGGTTTCATTGCTAAAATATATGACATATAAACAAATAGGTATGTCATTATCTTTGCCGACCTCATGCCACCGCTTTCCCAACATTAGAAATGGTTTCCGAGGTTGCAGGATATATTGTATTGGAATATGGCTTATATACACAAGATGAACAAATTACATAAGCAAACAAGATGAAGGAGTACCAATTTTGAGAATAAGCATAAGATAACACAAGTAGAATTTAATTATAACATCATATATGCTACAACAGTTCTCAACTAGATGAAACAAGAAAATAAAATTTTTGACATAGTCAATATTGTGTTCTATAGTTATATAAAAGTGAGAAAACATTGAAT
>NW_017727836.1:13225-18096 GCF_001865875.1 Lupinus angustifolius | reverse complement strand
GGAAAATGTGGAAGTATAGAGAATGTTTAGCAGGTATTTAGTGAAAAGCCCAAGAGGAACCTAGGCACTTGGAATGCAATGATAAGTGGATATGCACACCAAGGTAACGTTGACATGGCTTTGTGTCTATTTGAGGAAACAACATTGGAATGTTGTGGTAAAACACTAAGTTATCTAATATTAGTTTTTGGATTATCAGTGTGTATTAGGGTTAGGGAAGTGGAAAGGAGAATGCAAATATTCGAGTCCATGAGAGTGAAGTATTGAATTGAACCAGGTGGTCAGCATTATGCATGTGTCGTGGACCTTCTAGGGAGATCTAGTTTGCTAAACGATACATATGAATTTATAAAAAATAATATGTTGATTCATCCAACTATTTCAGTTTGGGGAGCTCTAGTAGCGGCTTGTAGGATACATGTGAAACAAGAATTGGGAAACATTACATGTGATAACAGAATTCATTATTTTGTCACGTCCTAATTAGTGTGGAAGAGTATTCTTCCTTTGTCCAGTTTTTAACTTGGTAAGATATCTAGATGAAACTTAGAGAATGTTTGGTTGGTATAACAGAATTCATTATTTTTCAGAGTTTTGTTTTTTTTTAAATCTTGTTCCACACTTTTAAATGATGTTTGGTAGAAAACAACACAAATTCTTTTGATGTTTGGACATCATTTTTCACCCAAGAAAAGTTGCAATTTTCTAAACTACCTTAATGGATAGGTGGACTATTTTTAAGGCTCGAACTTAAATGTGAACCCCTTATGAGTTCGCTTCGACATGGACGTCTTCTTGGACGAACACGACTTCAATGACGTCTTGTCCACTTCTAAAGTCGGGATGCTAGACGATGACTTCTGTTCTAGTGTCTTGTCGTTGGAAAACGACTTCAGTGAATTGAATACAACCTTAACATATGAACCACCTTTTAGTATATTACCTTCTTCCAACATAGTGAAATATATTGGCTTCTTCCACCATAGTATATTGAATGGATGAATTTTCATATATAAGGTTACAACTTCTTGTTCATTTAGTACTCTTTTCTTACATTGTTCATTATTTTTGTTATCTTAAATATTTTGATTAGTTATATGATTCTTCTCTATAATGTTACAGACTCAAAAATATTTCGATTCACAACTTCGCAATCATAATTATTAATAATTAATTAGAAATATAATTCTGACTATATATTCTAACAAGTTCAATATTTTTTACAAGACTCGTCTAAAGATTTAATTAAATTCAGACACATTAACTTGTTTCTAGAAGAACCATTACTAGATCATCTATTAAACCTCACTAGGTTTTCACAAATATCTCACATCAAATATAACTTATAACATAGATCCATCTTTAATTACATCTCTCATTGAAAGATGGAGGCCTGAAACATATACCTTTCATCTTCTATGTGGTGAATGTATCATTATTTTGGAAGATTTTTCACTCCAATTGGGAGTGAATGTCATTGGTCTACCAGGACCCACGTTTTTTATTGGAATGAATTGTGTATGCAACTATTAGGAAAAGTTCCAATTGATGGACAACATATAAGGGGGTGCAAGTTAAAATTAACTTGGTTGAGTCAAAACTTTGCTCACCTGCCCCCTCAACCTACACAATTAGAACTAGAACAATATTATAGGGCACATATTCTATATATTATAGGAGGTTTATTTTTACTCGATAAATCTAATAGCCGGGTACATTTAAAGTACTTACCTATACTTCAGGACCTACACATAGTTCACTGTTATAGTTGAGGTTCAACTTGTTTAGCTAACATATATGGGGAGATGTGTCAGGCAATAAAACCAAATGCAAAGGCAATATGTGGTTGCTTGATACATTTACAATCTTGGGCGTGGTATCGCATACCTTTCCTTGCACCTAGAGTTCAAGTTCTACCAACTTATCCATTTGTATCAAGGTAATATATATTTTTACCTATATATAAATTTTATTTATAACAACAAAATTTCCTCTCTCCATTATAATTAATATCAAAATTGTATAGGTGGGGTCTCGACAACTGTAATTTTCATGGAATTCCACGTGGAGATTTGACAGGATATAGGTCACACTTAGATCATATGAATGTCAACCACGTAAAAAAAATTAAACTCTTATTTCTTACCATTTATAGCAATATTTCAATTTTCTACCAATATGTTATCTTCATTTGACAGTTCAAATGGCTCCCATATGAGACTGACATCAACAATCTCCCTTGTCATTCCAACAAGATAAGAAGGTGTGGAGTGCATTCACAACTTTGATTTGTTTCTCGATTGTCGAGTGGTATCAAACAAATCAAGTCAGACTACAATTTGGTTTGGTTCAAGACATGCCATATTCACCTAACAATATTGATGCGCTGCATAGAATTGATAAATGTGGAAATCAAGATACAAACTCGGCCATTAAGCATGCATAATGGATCGACCATTGGAGTCATCACAAAGATCAAGTCTTACAAGGACCTCGAATTCAATTTCATATCCACACACAATAATATATGAATTGGTATCTCACCAATTTTAGACTCTTCTTATCTGCGGAATTACAACTCCGAGACCCACGCGAAATAAATTATCTACAAAATCAACAACAATACTACCATCCAAATCAACCTCCCACGCCTCAAACTCCAATATTCCAACCTATGATGAACCAACCATTTATGTCGCAAAAAATTTGTCACAACAACTGATATATCAACCCACAATGTCTGACTCTTATAACATTCAACCGTAGAGAATGTCTTTCCATGGTCAACAATCACACCAACATCACATTGATGATATCATGCCTCAACGTCATTCATTTTCTACATACGATAGTGATTTCATCAATACCTTATTGGGAACACCTCAATCAACATATGTATATCACAATGATATGATGTTCAACATCAATGAAGATGATGGTACTGGACCAAGTTCTTTCATGGTTGATGATAACATTTTCCCTACTAGACAAATAGATACAAATCAAGAATAGACTATAATCGCACATTGAGGAAGGCCACAACGTCCTAGGCAACCACCTAGATGTGGGACAGGAGGTCATTTAGGGAATCATTAAATTTAGTATTATTGTAACTTAATTTTAAATAATTCAATTTATATTAACATTTACCAAATTTATTTTATTTCTCTCTTTTATAAAGGCCCATAAACATTGACTATTTATCTTCAATAATTAAAAATAAATAGGCCCAAATACTATTTTTAACTAAGGGAGGATATTTTCAAAAATAAGTAAACAAAATTAGTTCAAAAAATCAATCAAAAAACGAGTTAGGTCCAACAAAGCTGAAAGCCCATTACACAAATTTTACAGCCCACTACGTCCCAATACGCTTAGAAGTCGGTAAAGCTCCTAACGACTTCTATGTATAGTGATTACATCCTTCTATGTCATGACTTCTGAAAAAGAAACGTAACTCTTCCTCTACTACCATGACTTCTGTTCACAATAAGCCTCCTTTTCACAATAAGTCATCGGGAAAACAACTAACGGCTTAGATTAAAGGACTATACATCCAATGGCAAGAAAACTAGTTCACTTCGAAGCAAACTAAAAGTGAGTTGGTCAGTTAGCTCTCACATAATTTTAATTCTTATTTCCAAGTGATTCACAAGTTTAACCCTCCTAGTTTCTAATTATTTTGCAACATTCACTACGCTAGAGTTGTCGTTCAACAATGCTTATATTAGATGTTTAACAACATATTCGGGCGTTTTCTATTTGACCGCAGTAAATATGGTCATCATTAACAGCGCTTCACAAATGTTGTTGTATTGATTATATAGCATACCACATAAAAAGAGCTATCATATAGTGTATCAATATGATAGCGCATCGTCCACAAACCGCTATCATATAGTGGATCAATGTAGTAGTGCATCGTCCACAAAGCGATGTCATATAGTCTTAAATAAACAACACATTTTATAGGTCTTATTAACAGCACTTCTACCTGCGCTGTTGAAATTCATATATTTAACAGTGAAATAACAGAAAAGCGTTGTTGTATTATTCATAACTTTTCTCAAACAACACCTTAATACAACTGTGCATCACATGCATAACGCTGTTGTAAAGGATAACTACCACATCGCTTTCTGTAAAAAGCGATGTTGTAGTTATCCTTTAGAACAGCGTATGCCAGGGCTTCCCCCAAAATTCGCTGTTGATTTGTATAAATTAATACCTGCATATTCGCTGAACAAACATTCTCAACAACGCTAGAAGTTTTTTTTATTAAACATGAATACAATACAAAATACAAACAATGAATATCATGTCAATTATGTTTTGACAGAGTACATAATTACAAATAAAAAATTACACAAATTACAAAGAAACAATATAATAAAAATTACAAACAATCAAAATTATACAAAGGCTACTAGCATCAATTTTTTCCTTTTCTTTGATTGTTTTTGTCTTTTAGGGTCATCCTTGTCTGGAGGAGCATATTGATTTATCCAAATCCCTTCATCATGATCAATCTCTTGTATATAAATCATCATCTGTAGTTGGTCCGCTCTCACGTGACTGATATGTCCCAAAAAAGGATTATCTTCATATTCTTGGTCATCAATATTATTGACAATTGTTTTGTTAGATAAAAGAACAATGGACCATTTCATATTAGCTTGAGTCACTAACATAGAAAAGTTGTTGAGCTTGTGATGCTAGAATAAATGGCTCATCTTTATATCCTAGCCTATTAAGATCCACTTGCATGAACCCTAACTCATCAACTCGGAAGCCATTATTGTTATCAACCCACATACAATAAAAAACCGGCATCCTAAACATTGTGTAATCCAATTCCCATATGCGTTCAA
>NW_017727836.1:8170-13125 GCF_001865875.1 Lupinus angustifolius | reverse complement strand
ATTTTATGCACAAATAAGGAATGCATTATTATTTAAGTTAAAAAATCATAAAAAAATAAAAAAATTTAATTGGTGTATTTTCAATTTCGAAAAGTGGAACAATTGTAAAGTGGATATATCTCCCATGATGAGATCATTGACAAATAGGCCAATTCTTTTCTAGTTAGGCACATATTAGCATCGTGAACCATAAAAGTTAGATAAAAAAAAACCTTAATGTTATGTTGAAATGAAAAGGGGTGAAAATGATATTTTGGTAAGTTGTTAATCTAAAAATTAAAAATAAGAATAATATTACTTTCTCTCCCCTCTCACTCTCCATCTCAAATCTTCAAACTTATTTCTTCAATCCACCTAAGAACCTGATCCCAGATTTTTTCAATCACAATCTTCCACCTTCTAGGATCGATTCGCGAGCATTAAACAACCTCTTCTTTTATCTTTGTTCATCTTCCACATTCATAATATTTATATGGTAGCTTAGTTATTTGTTCACAGATTTCACCATTTGAACAAAAAATTAAACTATCAAAGAATGTCATTCAAGACATCCAATTGATTATGGCTTAGATATATGGTCAATGGCTTGTGTGCGACTACTTCTTATTGGAGATGCATTCCCTCAATATACTTTTCAAGTGTAGAAGAGAATTACATTGATTACTCAGATGGTTATGCTTGTTGGTTGGATGAATTTAACTCGGTTATTGAAGACAAATTCGGGACTCGATATCTATCGTTGAGGCAAATTCACTGCAAATATTTGGACGTAAATTCAAGAAATCGTCCAGATGTGGTGGACATAAGGAAATGCAACCGGGATATGGTAGTTGAACCTGAATTTGATATTCAGACCAACTTGGAGGGTAAAATAAACAAGAACAACATGAATCACTGCTTGATTCTTTGGGAGTTATTATTTCAGTTCCACCAGGAAGCTTCTAATGAACAGAGCGAATGTGAGTTGCAGGACAATGAAGATGGAGGAGTAAGAGAGGTTAGACAATAGTAAATTCTTATTTTTAATTTTTAGAATATCAACTTGCCAAAATATCATTTTCTCCAATACTCATTTCAACATAATATTAAGGGTATTTTTTGTCCAACTTTTTGGTACATAATGCTAACATGAGAATATGCGCTATTCTGAGAAATATGAACAATTAATATGTATCAGTAAATTTTATTTGAACAGTTACGCGCAAGACTTTTTTAAGTGATCATGTGACCAATAATCATTCATGTATAATTTTACGATTTAGATTTACTGTTCTAACAATTTTATGTAAGACTTATTCTCACCAGAGACACTCCCTATATACATATAAATATAAAATATATCATTAATGCAAATAAATGTTTTTTTGTACTACATTTCCTTTTGTATTTTTTTTTCATTTTATGTTTATTTTATCGCCGCACCTACATTTTTTGTCACCTCACTCTGGTTATTACAATAACCCAAACCTAACCACCACCTCAGTCGTGATCTCTTTCACCATCTTAGCTTATTACATCATCGTGTTTCTAGCCTCTACTCCAGATGAAATATAAACAATGGGAAAAATAAGTTAAAACGAGATATCTAATCTTAATCTAATATTAACCAAGCTTTAATCTTATTTTGTGTGATCGACTACCCGAATTGGACGATGTTATAATGATCTATCATAAATGACAAAATATGAATGATGAATATTTCATAATCTCATCCTAATGTTTTAAAAAAAGGTTTAAGAAACGTAATGCTTAAAGAAAACATGGAGAAGTTGCTTGCACATACATTTCGATGTTCATTTCATGATATATTTTAAAACATTTTATAAAGAAAAATCCCTTTATTTTTTAAATAACATAAGCTTCTTCCCCCTTTTATTATTATATAGATATAATAGGGAGAAGGTTACAACTCAAATCCCAGTCTCATACATGCCATTCTCACGAAGAAGAAGCAAAGATGATGCTACCTCCAACTCATCATTGGATGCTGGCATATTATCTTGGGCCTCAACCAAGGAAGCCTTGAACTCCACAAGCTCCTCAAAACTAAGATTATCAATGGGAAGTTTTCCGTTGATAAACTTGTATTTGCTAAGAGCTTTATCAAGCTCCTTCTTCTTATCCTTCTCCACTTGAATCTGGTCATTCAGCTCTTGAAGTTGATGGCTAAGCTTACCAATATTGCCATCATCATTTGAGGACTCACCATGACTCACATGTGATCCTTCTCCTTGGTGAAGGAACTTCTTAGTCACAGCCTCAATGCTTGGATGACCAAAAGAGTAAGCCTTGCCACCAACAGAAAATAAAAGAACAACAACTTCAACACCACAAAGAATGGATAGCTCCATTGCTTTCTTAAAAAGGCCACTTTTGCGCTTAGAAAAAGTGACCAGCCTAGAGCTTTTGTTCTCCATCAATTTCATCTCAATCTTTCTGTGAGACATCGTTTCTTCCTTACCTGATGCTAGGTATTGTGAAGGTATTAAGGATGGAACAAGACTTATATAGGCCAACAATTGGAACATATCTTGCCACCTAAGAAATGAATATTATAGTAAGAGTGTAATATCTATGTATTGTTAATGTAAAAATTTATATACAGTTAGTACGTCCTTCACCATTCATTTATATTATTTTTTGAAGAGTCAATGATGATTAAAATGAATGAGGAATGATGGACTGATAGCATATAAATCTTTTTGCACTATGAGTGTATATATTTTTCTTCTAATAATAATTATATGTATATCAAGAAATTATTATTTTTTTAGTTTTATATTTTATGTAAACTTATTATAACTTATGGTAATTATGGGTAGGCTCATATTAAAATGTATTACTTTTTTAATATAAAAACGTTTTTTAATAGCCACATTCATAAACATGAATTTGGATTCATCAAAGAAGGAGATTTATTTTAAAAGGAAAATTGTAAAACTTAATTTTAACATTTTCATAAATTATGAAATGAACCCTTGGTAAGGTTTGGTATTTGGTAGGTGACCATCATAGAATGGAATGAAAAAGAATGATACACTGATAATAAAGGGATTTTGAAACAAAAATGAAATGCCTTTTTAACATTAAGTTCTACCTATAAAATACATTAATTATATAGACTAAAACTCATGTGCTACATTTATTTTGTTGTCTACCTCACATTTTAAATTAATGTTTATTAGAGATATATGATTAGAAATTTTAGGCCAATGGTTAAATGTGTTATCATCATTATTTTTATTAACCATATTAAAGTGATCTAATTTAAATAAGGTTTGTGGTTAGGAACACAATTTTCATATGAAGTTTTTGTGTATATATTAAATGTCTTATTTCAATTTGTATGATGACCAAAATCAGTAGTAAGAAAATTGTGGATAATCATAAAAGATTGTGAATTCAAAAGGGCATCATTTTACATGAAAGTGTGAATTCAAAATTATATCACTTTACATAAAAGAACATGAAATTGTAATAGCTAGTGGTTTCATTTTTGACATATTGATAATTTAACATTATACTTATTATATTTATGTACATATCAATTTAACCAACACTTAAAATTTAAAGAGTTATCAGAAAGGAAAACAATTATCATAACTATTTGCAAAAGAAATAAAATGTATGAGGTTTTTTATTGATTTTCCCTTAAATTTATCTAACATGTATTACATATAAAGAAACAAATTAAGTATTTTCATATTTCTCGTTTCCATCTTTACTAAATTTTAAATATTAAATGTAGGAGTATAATATCTTTGTATTATGAATTTAAAGATTTATACACACTCATATATTATTCATGGTCCATTTGTATTGTATTTTTTAAAAGTCAATAATGATTAAACATGTATGATGGATGATAAAATGACAAAGACAATGTATTAAACACAGTGCATATTTTTCCCTCTCAAAATATAGAATCATGGTTCATTGTATCCAAAAAATAACGTTAGTAGACATACTATGATTATTAGATACAGTATCAACATATCAAACTCATACACTTTAGGTACATAAATATTTTTCTCAAAATACACATTGATCATACATCTAAAAAATTATTTTACATACCACGATTCATTCCATCACAGTTTTATTATCAAGAGTAAATATGTTATGTTAAGCCAGTTTCCATATATCATGTCTATCAAACCATATATCATGTCTATGGAGGATATAATAGATATATGACAAATAGTTTAATATATATATCAATAGTATAATTTATGAGAAAAAATAAATTTATTAATTGTGTATGAGTTTTATACAACGTTATTATATCATGAATTGTTCATATTTAATTATTATTGACTCTTTAAAGAAAGTAATTCAAATGAATAGTGACTGATATAATAATTGTGTATAAATCTTTACACTGACAATGCATAGATACTCATAATTTATATATTATTAATACATTATTTATTATTGAAATGTTAATTGTCATTGTCTCTTAAAATATATATTAATGATAAATGATGTGTTAACTATCTAAACTATTTTAATAGTACATGATTCATTGAACTAAAATACCAATTTCTTACTTTAAAAAATTATATATTATTAATACGTTATTAAAAAAATTACAATGCATAGACATTACAATCATAATTTGTATATTAATAATAAATTATATATTACTGACATGTTAATTATCATTGTCTCTTAAATTATATATTAATGTTGAATAATGTGTTGATTTTCTAAATTGTTTATGGTATGTGATTCATTGAACTAAAAAATTAAATTCTTTCATTAAAATTTTATATATGTAAAAGGACTCAAAACTATTTTTCACTAGTCTACTATTAATACTTTAAGGCTTTTTCTTTTATATTTTTTCCACCTTAGTAATTATTTAACTATTCATTTATTACATCATTAATAATAAAACTATTCATTTTTAAAATATTAATTGTAATTGATGCACATTAGTTTTTATTCTCCTT
>NW_017727836.1:4142-8070 GCF_001865875.1 Lupinus angustifolius | reverse complement strand
GTTTGATGAAAGAGATTGGAAAGCTATCAAGCAAGTAAGTCAACCATTATAGTTCACAAGTGGTTGCAGCAAGAGCTCGATATTCTGCCTCAGATGAGGATCTTGCAACTGTGGTTTTCTTTTTGGAACGCCATGAGACAAGTGAATCTCCAAGGAAAACACAATATCCAGAAACTGAACGTCTTGAATCAATGCAAGTTGCCCAGTCGGAGTCACTAAATCCTTTCAATTGAAGAACAAAATTTGCAGGGTAGAAAATTCCCTGCCCAGGTGGTCCTTTGAGGTACCTGAGAATTCTAGTCAGGGCTTGATGATGAACATTAGTGGGTGGAATCATGAACTGACTTAATTGTTGAACAGAAAAACTTATGTCTGGTCTTGTATTGGTAAGGTAAAGCAACCTTCCAACCAGTCTTCTGAATGCAGCAGGATCAGAATAAGAACCAAATGAATCATTTGAAAATGAAGTCCCTTTGGCAATTGGAGTGGAAGCAGGTTTTGAAGCTAAAAATCCAGTATCATTCAAGATATCTAGTGCATAGTTTCTTAGGCTGAGTGTTAGTCCCTTTCTTGATCTTGCAACTTCAATGCCAAGAAAATATTTCAATGAGCCAAGATCCTTAATTCGTAATAAGGTGTGACGCTAGTGTTTAACATGAGCAATTTCAGTAACATCATTACCACCTAGAATCAGATCATCTACATAAATGAGAATGACAGTAAAGCTACAAGATTGTTTCTTGGTGAAAAGAGAATGATCATGAGCAGATTGAGTGTATCCTATTTGCTTGAGAGTACTGGAAAGTTTTTGATATCATTCCCTACTTGCTTGTTTCAATCCATAAAGTGATTTGTGAAGTTTGCAAACTTGATTGGGTTTGGAACAAACAACACCTTGAGGAATCAACATGTAGACATCCTCTTTTAACTCACCATGCAAAAAGGTATTGTTTACATCTAATTGATTTAGGAACCAATTTTCAGAAGCAACAATTGCCAATACAAGCCGAACTGTTGTCAATTTAATTACTGGTGCAAAGGTGTCAAAAAAATCAACACCTTCTGTTTGATCATACCCTTTTGCAACAAGCCTTGCCTTTAATCTTTCAACAGAACCATCTGATTTGTATTTAATTCGATACACCCATTTAGAACCAATTGGTGTCTTGGCAGTTGGTAGATCAACAACATCCCAAGTTTCATTGTTTTCCAAGGCAGTGAGTTCTGCTTGCATAGCAGTAATCCATTCAGGATAATTAATTGCTTGTGCATATGACTTAGGTTCAATGTGTGTTGAGATGGAGAGAATGTGAGAAAGGTGATTGTGAGAAATAGAGGAGTAGGATAAGACAGAAGAGAGTGGATGAGTAATGTGTGAAGAGTCTGTTGTTGTTTGGTTAAGAAAGTTGCAGTGAAAGTCATGTAGATAAGAGGGTGGATGACAAATTCTTGTTGATTTTCTTATTGCTTGAGGTTGTGGAAGAGAAGTAGGAGTTATTTGATGGTTAGAAGATGTAGGTTGTGTATGCAGAGGAGAAGCAGGATTGATATGTGTATGTTGTGAATGAGATGATTGAGGTGTAGTAGTGTCAGGTATAGTAGGTGTGTTAAAAGATAATTGGTGGAACAATAGCTGTATGATGATAAGGAAAGTGATCCTCATAGAATTGCACATTTCTCTTGATTTTAAGTCAAATAGAACATATCCTTTCACACCAGTTTTGAATCCCAACAAAATGCATTTTCTGGCTCTTGCATCTAACTTTGTGTGATGACTAACAAATGTGGATGCAAAACTCAGACATCCAAAAACCTTGATCTCATGCAAGTTAGGCTTAGATTCATAGGGCATTTCATATGGTGATTTATGTTGTAAAGTTTGTGTTGGAATTCTGTTGATGATGAATGCAGCATGCTGAACAGCAAAGGACCAAAAAATGTTTGGAAGATGTGCATGAAAAAGCATTGATCTTGTTACATTAAGTAGATGCCTATGCTTCATTTCAACAACTGAATTTTGTTGTGGAGTCTAAACACAAGAGGTTTGATCAATGATTACCAAATTATCAAAGAATGAAGGCAATTGAAACTCAATTCCATTATCAGTGCTGATTACTTTAACCACTTTGCATAACTGTGTTTGAACATAAGTGACAAAATTCTGCATCAATAATCTTGCCTCTGATTTATTTTTCATGAGATATAACCATGTACGTTTATTGTAATCATCAATGACAGTAAAAAAGTATTTAAAACCATTGATAGAAGATGTAGATAGGGGCCCCCAAATATCCATGTGTATTAGATCAATTGGTGCTAAACTTTTGGTTACACTGATAGGAAATGGCAGTTTTGTTTGTTTTGCCAAGTAACAGAATTCACAGATTTTCTTAGCATCAAAGTAAACATAAGAGAAATCCTTACAGATGTGTTGCAACACATCAACAGAAGGATGTCCTAATCTGTAATGCCATAAATCAAAAGCAGAAATCCTATTTACTCAATTAACCAAACTAGGCTTCTTCAAAGTAGGTTGTGATGGTGTGTCAAGAATGTATAAATTCCTCATGACTTTAGCATGTCCAATCATCTTAAAGGTATTATATCCTGAATCATACATTGAGAATCATCAAAAATCACTCTGCAATTCAGATCAGATGCAAGTTTATGTATTGATATTAAGTTGCATTTGAATTCTGGAACAAACAAGACTTTGTGCAATAACAAATGCTCAGAAAACTTGACAATGCCTGAATACTTAGCTGAAACAATTGATCCATTTGGTAATTTAATAGTGACTGGTTTGATAGATTGATATGACATGAAGCTAGATAAACAAGGACACACATGATCTGTAGCTCCACTATCAAGGATCCATGGATGGACGTTACCGGAGTCCTTGTGCAGATATGTTTCATCAAGAGACATGATGCTAAGTTGATTGACTTTGCTTTCTGATGATCCAACCAACCCTGCATTATTAAACAAAGCTGCTAACTCTGCATATTGAGCTTGACTGAAATTCAATGTAGGTTTGCCATTATTTTCAGTGTGCAGAACATCATTTTCACTGCTAGCATCAACCATGTTTGTGCTTCCAGCATGGTTCATTTTCTGTTTTCCAAAATTAGGTGGGAATCCATGTTTGTAATAACAAACATCAATTGTGTGCCTCTCTTTTCCACAGTATGTGCATACTTTTGGATCATTAATCCTGTTTGCATTGTAACCTATTCCCATTCCTCTGCCTTTGAATTTTCCAATCACATTTCCTCTCCTTAAGATTCCTTTCCATTGTGCACTATTTTTCAAAGTTATGTTGGTATTTTCAGTTGAATCAACTGCACTCATGTTGGAATTAAACAAAATTTTCATGTTTGCACTAGTTAATTGCATTTCTTGCTGTTGCAATAGGGAGAATGCCTTGTTGATGCTAGGTAATGGTTCTAGTAGTAGGATTTGTGATCTAGTTGTACTAAATTCATCATTCAATCCTTTTAGAAAGCAAATCACATATTCAGATTCTCTTTGTTCCTTAATGATTTTTACCATTCTGCATTTACACTTGATAACACAAGTACATGAAGGTATGGATCTCAATGCTTCCAAATCTTCCCAAACAGTTTTTAAATCAGTGAAATCGTTTGAGATATCTCTATCACGTTGCTTAATAGAATATAATTCTTGCAACAAATCAGACATACGAAAATGGTCACCTTTGGATAATCTATCTTTCAAATCATTCCACAGCTCATGAGCATCCTAAGTGGAAACCGTGCTTTGAGCTATCTGCATAGTTAGGCATCTTGTAATCCATGAAATAACCATGGTGTTACATCTTTCCCAATCATCAAAGATCAATTCATCAGGATCTGGCATGGTTATTGTACCATCAACGAATTTGAACTTATTCTTAGATAGAAGAGCA